>NW_027500270.1:0-98230 GCF_021521415.1 Bidens hawaiensis
TATGATGAGATGCTTGATTATTTGGTCAATACTTGATGTATGCATTATGTTAGAACTTGTTTCCACTCTTGACATTAATATAATCACCAATGGGTCAAACTCGTTGCATTGTGAGTCATTACATGAACCATAGAACTATGTGTGGTTGAACACTTGGGTTGTCTAGTTGCATGAACACATTCTCATAATTAAACACTTGTACTAGGTATCAGTTAACTAATAAAGTGCATTCTTTTGACTTTAAGAAAAGTCTATTACACGCGACACCAGGTGAGTTTCATGATGTCCTTTTTAATCTTTTTACGTTTTGGGCTAGCATACACATCTTACTACGATTTTACCCGTGTAAACTATTTGGACGATATTGTATAGTTTTACTAGTATTTGTGTATTTCTAGAATTATGTATAAATTATATCCTATGCCTTAGGATATTTTTAAACCCGTTTATGATCTTATATTCCTGAAAATTATATATATTATTTATAGTCTATGCTTGAGAATATTATTTAGGCATGTATATGATTATATATTTTCCAGAGAATTATATATTATTTATTGTCTATGCTTGAGGATATTATTTAGACTTGTCTATGATTATATATTTTCCAGAGAATTATATATTATTTGTAGTCTATACTTGAGGATATTAATTAGACTTGTCTATGATTATATATTTTTCAGAGAATTATATATTATTTATAGTCTATGCTTGAGGATATTATTTAGACTTGTCTATTATTATATATTTTCAAAGGAATTATATATTATTTATAGTGATCGAGTCAAATATGTTACTCGAGTCTTGACTCGTGGTGGGGAGGCCTGTATTACGTGTTTAGGTTTTGTTAAACCGTGGCCGAGTCAAATATATTACTCGAGTTTGACTCGTGGTGGGGAGGCTCGTGTTACGTGTTTATGTCTTACCGCGACCGCGTCAAATATATTACTCGAGTCTTGACTCGTGGTGGGGAGGCCCGTGTTTGCGTGTTTGACCGAGGAAAATTATTTATTTATTTATTATTTTCACTACAATTTTATATTATTTACTTATGATTTTCTGTTAATACATGTTTTGTACGTCTCGATCTTTATCAGGGTTATTAATGTAATAGATTAATGTATAGGGGTAATAATGTAAATATGGTTAAAAGGCCATTCGCTCTATTGTAAGTTACATTCGTTACCCCGTAACGAATGTAACACATTCGTTTAAATGTAAGCTCATTCGTTAACCCTATTTAACGAATGAGATAACGAATGAGAGCCATTCGCTATCACTTAATGTGTTAACAAGTAAGCTTGTTTATTCGTTAAGGTATTTGTAAAGAATGACCTATTCGTTAAGTTAAGTTTAACGAATATGGTCATCTTCCTATATATACCCCTGTAATCTATTTTATCAATAACAGTTCTGATTATTCCTTGAATCCTCTCGTTACTCTGTCCAATTGCCATCTCGATACACACACTACACCTACTAAAGTAAATCTAGCCTAATCGTATACCTAATCAACATGAGCATCAATGTAATCACAAGATCTAGATACGTGATATGCTCTCACAATTGGTATTAGAGCCAAAGGTTGCTCGTGATACGGTGTTCTTCGTGTTCATCGGATTTTAATCGGATTTGGACCAAATTCATTGATTAAATGATAAATCTGATAATCTAATTGTGTTCCTGATCAAAATCCGAATCTACTTAATGTATTTTAATGGTTAATTGGTAGTCTGATTGAAATCTGCCATTAACGCCATAGATGAAGCTTTGAACTTACAGATCTGAATTGATTAAGAATTAAGGTGTTATGGATTAAATTGATGATTAATTAATGATCCAGATACAAAACCGAAGCTTCGTGTATAATTTGGTGGTTAATTTCGATGATTTGATGCTGTTCGCCATGAATAGAGCTTGAAGATATGCAGATTCCGGCGACTGTAACAGTATTTTCCGGCAATTCACGATTTTCCGGTGCTACTGTAACTCCCTAACGACTCATTCGTTAGTTTGAATTCATTCGTTAACGGAATAATAACGAATGTGGTCATTCGTTAAAGTTTTAACGAATGTGAGCTTAATTCGTTGGAATTTAACGAATGTAGACTTATTCGTGTACTGTTCATACGAATAAGGAGGTCTTAATGTATGTGGTTATTCGTTAACAAGGTTAACGAATGTGACCTATTCATTCTAATGTAACGAATGAGGGAATTTAAGTTTAGCGTATGAGGTTAACGAATGTGGAGACAGTCTGGTAGCGAAAGAGACCAGGGTAACGTATGAAAAAAAAAGTATTTTTGGAAAATTTTCTTAAACGAAATTTTTTGGGGATATTTTAAATATGCGGGATACTCTTCTAGCAAAATTTGGAGAAATATTTTTCGGCCGACCTTTCTTGCATATCGAGGGGCCGAGGGGGGGTAACCGGTTAAGTTAACGAGACATTTATTGAAGATTTTTGAAGAATTGTTCAAGACCTTGCCTAATTTGTCAAGAAAAGAGGGAGATAAAACTTTCAAGGAGTTTATTCGATTGGTATCTTTCTACCTTCGCAAGTGTTTCTTGAAAAATTACTGCAATTCGGGTGGTAATTCGTGATTCCAAAGATACGTTTGACCGAGTTCAAGACGGCTAAGATTCTTCGAATGCTGATTGATTTGTTCGAAATTGAAACCTAACTATGTGGGATACGAATGTCTGTCCGTTTACTTCTTCTGAGGGACTTTGATCCTGACTATGTTGGCTACAAGTAATCGGTAAATTGCTTCTGTTGAAGGGGAAAATTCTTGAATGGGTTGATCTGATTGAGGAATATACGAGTTTTGTCATCTGATTGAAGAATATGATCGTTCGGGATTGATTAACGAAGGTTGGAACTCTGAATCATATGACCAAAGCATTAGTGCATCCAAGCGCATTGGTTGCCGAAGAGCTTCAAAGAGTTATATTTTGGGATAGACGTTATCGTGAGAGTGAAGACTTAAGTGAAAGATGTTGAGTGATTGGGTTGTTCATGAAGATGTGTGACGAGGTTAAATGTAAAGATATTTTTATTTTACCAGTGCGACAGATAGCCGATGACTTGCTGCTGATTGACTCGTTTGATCGAATCATATCATAGGCCAGTTGAATGATCACCTGGAGATGCTTATTTGAGGGGGAGATCTGATACGAGTAGCTGCAAGTTGTTGGTTTGATAACAGTATTTCCGGCAATTCACGATTTTCCGGTGCTACTATAACTCCCTAACGACTCATTCGTTAGTTTGAATTCATTCGTTAACGGAATAATAACGAATGTGGTCATTCGTTAAAGTTTTAACGAATGTGAGCTTAATTCGTTGGAATTTAACGAATGTAGAGTTATTCGTGTACTGTTCATCATACGAATAAGGAGGTCGTAACGTATGTCGTTATTCGTTAACGAATAACGACATACGTTACGACCTCCTTATTCGTATGAACAGTACACGAATAACTCTACATTCGTTAAATTCCAACGAATTAAGCTCACATTCGTTAAAATGTTAACTTAACGAATAACCACATACGTTAAGACCTCCTTATTCGTATGAACAGTACACGAATAAGTCTACATTCGTTAAATTCCAACGAATTAAGATCACATTCGTTAAAACTTTAACGAATGACCACATTCGTTATTATTCCGTTAACGAATGAATTCAAACTAACGAATGAGTCGTAAGGGAGTTACAGTAGCACCGGAAGATCGTGAATTGCCGGAAAATACTGTTACAGTCGCCGGAATCTGCATATCTTCAAGCTCTATTCATGGCGAACAGCATCAAATCATCAAAATTAACTACCAAATTATACACAAAGCTTCGGTTTTGTATTTGGATCATGAATCAATCATCAATTTAATCCATAACACCTTAATTCTTAATCAATTCAGATCTGTAAGTTCAAAGCTTCATCCATGGCGTTAATGGCAGATTCCAATCAGATTACCAATTAACCATTACAATACATTAAGTAGATTCGGATTTTGATCAGGAACACAATTAGATTATCATATTCATCATTTAATCAATGAATTTGGTCCAAATCCGATTAAAATCCGATGAACACGAAAAACACCGTATCACAAGCAACCTCCGGCTCTGATACCAATTGTGAGAGCATATACGAACGTTTACGAGCCAGGAATCTAGTCGCAAATCGATACGTTAAGTCGTGTTCATTCAATAAGTTAATGGAGATCAATACATTAAGCCTGGAGAGAATCCAGCAGCATAACGTTACATAAACATAAATATGGCACAGATCTCTATGCTAAACAACTATGGAAGTCCTATTTATAGGCATATCCCATTCGTTAGAACAGTAGTAACGAATGAGACCTCTCATTCGTTAACAAGGTTACCAAATAAGGTCTTTCCATAGCCCCATTCGCTAAACACCCTTAGCAAATGAGTATACCTTAACGAATGAGTCACCATTCGTTACACTGTAGTAACGAATGGGCTCTTACCTTAATGAATAGCCTAGTCTTTAACGAATCAGGCCTCATTCGCTAAACATGCTTAGCGAATGAGCCTTTATACATTAATATAAAGACTAAACTACCCCTGTCCTATTCGAACAGCTGCGGACACCAAATCCGTGCACTTACATTTTCTCTACTATTTCATTAATTTAAACAGATTTATAAATGTTGTTTATAAAAACATGAACTCACTCGACTTAAGCTGACTTTGTGTGTGTTAGTTTGATTTTCATGTTGAGAAGTTGGAATTACCGCTTGGACGTGCTCGAGTGCTCGAGACTACTCGGATGGTTGAAGGCATATCTAGTCATAGGCATTTAATAAAACAAATAATTTTTCTGTATTTGCTTATGAATTTGATTTTTGAGCATATTTTCCCAGTTTTGGGATTTAGTACTTGATTATTTTCGCTGCATGTCACTCCAGACTAATTTTAAATAATTTGAGATCGTTTTGACTTTTATTTATGAAACATTTTGGGTATGATGGCCAACTGTATGACTCCCGGGTTTCGGAGCCTTACAAGTTGGTATCAGAGCCAAGGTTCGAGGGATCCGGGCATCATTTGATGCTTGGACTCGAACTGTTAAGGGAAGGACTAGAAATGCCAACCGCGGGTAGCTGCACCCCAAAAGGGATTGCACGAGGTTTGGCAGAAATCATATGGGTCCATAAAATTTTGACTAAGATCGAGTTCCCTCCGAGTGAAGCTAGCAAAATTATGGGTAATAACAAAGCCGCAATACAAATCTCAGAGAATCCAGTTCAACATGATCATACAAAACACATAGAATTTGACTGAAACATCATCAAAGAAAAACTTGAAGCCGGAATTATAGAATTACCATTCGTTTGATCAGAAGACCAGTTAGCAGATATATTAACAAAAGCCGTCAACGGGAGAATATTCAGAGCAAATTGAGCATCGAAGACCCGACTACTCAATTTGCGGGGGATGTTAGAAAACTGAATAAAACAAAATATTTACAATGATTAGTTTTTACATCTTTCCTTGTTTAGGGACTTCAAACAACCAAATACTAGCCATATTTTCTGAACGTTGCTCCTTCAATCAAGGGATTGGCAATTCCTTTCTCATTATTGTATTTCCATATAAAAGTTCAGGCTCCTCTATTTAATGTTTTCTTTTTTCCTCTTGTAAGAATATAGAAAATACAGTAAAACAAAAACAATTCTCTGTACTTATCTTTGAAATAAGTTCCACTTCGCGACCCTTTGCATAATGTTTTAGCATCTTATGTGTAATTAGTTATTTTATTGTTTCGGTGTAATGACAAGTTGGGTTTAAGACTTTGAGTGTAATGATAAGTTGGTTTAAAGACTTGAACTGGGTAGCTTTGCTGCTGAGTGATGATATCAACAATTGATTTTGCTCACCATATACTCTTTAACAAGTAAGATCAACTTTTTCCATTAACCATATATATTCTACTTAGTATGATAGATGCGAAAATTTCAACCTATTTAAAACTTGATTCGGTTATGTTTCATAGCTAGCGGGTTAAATACGTGTGGTCTATCTAATCTATTTTAGCCCAAAATAATAACAATTATGGTTAGGAGCTAGCGGTGCTCAACAGTCAACTGCATGCATGCAGCTATATGTGACACATTTCCTATATGCGTCAGCAGCTAACCATGCTCAATGACACATATAAAAAGCTTTATGTTGTTGTCGATCAACTATTTAGAGGACTTATTGCAAGTTAATTTATTAATGTATGTGTGTATATATCTATATCTGTATTATCTTATAAAACATATAGACGTCCATTCATCTCCTGTTTTCTCTCTCTATAAGATGCCAATATATTTATTACCCGCATCACTAACGACGACGTTTCTCTCTTCCCGACTCACATTCTCCGGCGACTTTAACATTTTCTCTGCTTTCAATCATTGCATTCAATCGCCCCTTCAATAACTGCATTCAATTTGTACTCACCAATGGAATCGCTGAACGTTTCAAATAGTTGCCTCCTATTTCAGTCGATTTCACCATCTCTCCATCACCAAGAATCAAGAACCTTAGTTGGGTAATTAGGGTTTTCGATTTTTGTTTTCAATCCAAAAATATTAAATTTAATTCAACTTGTTCGGCAGTTAGAACCCTAACCTATGTTTTGACTTTGTTATGATCTAGGAAACACAGCGGTTACTCAGCGAACCAGGTGAAGTTCAATATCTTTTCGTAACTTTTTGTGTGTTTTGATTCAGTTTTGAAATCTGCATAAGTTGTGTTATCATTTTTGGAGACCTAGGAGGTATGTGGTTGCTGCCTTTGTTTATTGTTTTTGTTTTCGTTTTTTTTTTTTTTTTTTTTGTGTAGCTCCAGGGAAATTGCATCACCGTTTGAAGATAATATTCAGTTTTTTAATGTACTGGTCCTAGGTCCAACATAGTCTCCTTGTAAAGGTAACCTAACTTCAATTATAGTTTCACTTTTCCTGGTCTGTTGGTCTGGGTACGTTTTGCTGTACTAATAGTTTCTTTGTTGCTTAACATGTTTGTAATTATATTACGAGAATAATGATATCTTTATACAAAACTATCAGGTTATACTTGTTTTTATAATTCAATAAAACCATGACTAACACCACTGAGAAACTTCTTTAATGTGGGTTCATTTGAAGCTTAATTAGAAGCTTTATGTTTTGATTTGTGTCAAAAGTTGACGTGTTAATGATTTCTCATTGTGGAATTATCCACTGAGCATGTGCTATATTGTATCCAAGTTTGTCACTTTATACCCTTCAAACTTTGGAATTGATGTTAATCAATGTGACTTACAATTTTTAAATCTATTAATTTATGAAATATTGGAATCTAACTTCTTCTATCCACTTTTGGTGTCTATTTTCGACTTTTGAATGCCAGTTTATATATTTTCCAACATGATCGTTTCTACGAATGCATTTGATTTTCGTATAAATTTTGTTGATGACTTACATAAAATGGTGCAAATAAAAGAACTTTGGGAAAATAAATCTAAAAGAACTAGCATTTGTATTGGTAGTAGGATTTACAAGTGAAATGTAGGCAGTATATAATAATTTTATCCAGATTAAAGGTATTCTAGGATTTAAGTTTTATTTTTTTTTAATAAAACCTGACATAAGGTTGAAATAAATGATGTCTTACTCTGTGATGCTTTTTGACACTGCTCCTACCAGACATACCCTTTGGTTTTCACAATTCCCCTCAATGCTAGAGGAAGGTCTTAACAAAATGATGAGCTTAAGGAGCAAATTTGGTGGCTTGTTGGTCAGGTATTTTCTATTTATTCCTGCAGATATACGTTTTAACTGGTGACAACATATTGTATGAGTTGACTTGTTTTTGTTATGTTAATATCAGATGGGACGTTTGTTGAGTTTGGTGATGATGCAATACTTGCAATACTTGGTTGATATAATATGTAACGGCTTTTGAGTTTCTTTTCTATTACATTTAAAATACAAAGGTTATAACTTTTTTTAACAGGACTTGAAGGCTTTTGTATGCGCATACATCCCAGAATTCTTGTCGTTATATGTGACAAGAGATTGGTGCAACAACTCACAAAGTTTGAGATAGATGCACATAATATTATCATCAACCAAGTGCTTTTTTATGACGAAGGTGCATCTGAATATAGTATTTTTATTTTATTTTGAGTATATAAAATAGTACCTGTGTTCTCTTATTCATAAAATATGTTTTCTAATTTTATATTTAGGTGTTGAATCTAAGATGCTCAAATCTAGAATGAAACTGCAACAAAACACCTAGATAGGTTTTACATGTTATATGACGATTTCAATTTTACAAACTTGCCCTTGCTTCCAGAAAACGTATGGTTCTCCAAGTTGAAAGCTTTATTGTCAAACAAATGACTAATTAACCCTTGGAACAATCATCAATTGTCACTCAAGGATAACAGGCCATCATATTGGGTCTTTGTTGCAATTTGAGTGACAAGTCAAGCAAGTAGGAAATTTTCTTTCATCAAAATGACCAATCAACCCTTGTATAAAATCATTTTTGAACCCTCAGTATAACAGTGTGTGTTATTTAAGGGTTGCGTATGTTGCAGGTATTGCGAATGGTGGTTAGTGTATTAGGTGGCTAGCAGCATCGGTGATATAGCCATGGAAGAGCTTTAGCTGCACTTCGTGAGGTTTTGATTATTATTTTAACCAGCTTAACTTGTATATTTGTTTATAACAACAATCTTAACTTTGATTCCTTTTTTTGTTAATTTTAGGTGCTTGAAGGGAAAAGACCAACATGCAATATCTTCAAACAACAAGTTTTTTTTATTATTATGTTAACATATGTTGTTGAATTGCAACTGAATTAAACTGGTGATTGAATTTATTTTGTACTATTGTTATCACTATGCTTTTAATCTGTGGGACTATAGACTATAGTTTGTCAGTATTGAGCCCACGGACCAAGTTAGGTATCTGCATAAGTGATTGATTATTATTGAATGGGTGTAATCTATATTCCAATATAATTTACTCTCACATAATGCACCAGTTCTACCAACTGGGTATAATGAGAAAAAAAAATGAAATTAGTTAAGACAAGAAAAGTGCAGTTAGTGCTTATTTTATGCTGAAAGAGGTAAGCTTGATCTAATTTAAATTATGTTTGTTCACATAGAATGACAAGGATGTGAAAGTGACTACCACATGTATACGAGTCCAGGTTAGGCGGCCCACACCGGGCCCATGCCGAGAGTGTGAGTTTATAATTTGAAAGTTTAGTTATAAGAATATTGGTTTATTATTAGCAATTGGTCGGATATGTCAAGATGAGTCTCGAGACAAAAATCATGGATTTGTGAAAAAATAAGTTGTGATGCAAGTTCATTTTCTTTAATTGTTGTTTGTACGCAAGTTTGACTCATGTGCTCAATTTTGACTTTTTATGAGTCACTTGGTTTATGGGGATTATTGAATTAAATTAGTTCATATTTAGATTTCTGTTGTTGTTTTCATTAGAATTTATTTATTATATTTGTTAGTAATTAAAACTTAGTTAAGTGTATGTTATTGTTATTGGTTAAAATTATTATTAATAGTATTTTGATTATTTACAACTTATGATATTTCTATCATTGTTTTCATTGTAATCAATAGTATTAGTATTATTAATATAACTATTTTAAATATTATTATTATTATTGTTATTTGATTAAGTATGTCATGCTTATGACACACTAATGCAATAACTCAAAAACTTTAATTTAAATAAAACTATAAAATAAATAAATAAGGAAACTAACAGATTACTCTACATTATATCGCAATATGATTGACATAAAAGAATAACGTCTTGCAAATTGTCTTGTGTTGACCTTAAACACTTCTCATTCTCTTTGTCTCATTTTGTCTTGTTTTTACTAAACCTCCACTAAGATCTCTTGCATTGACCTATAGCGAACTACGATACAATCATGAACCGTATCGGTGTCATCGAATTTCTATAGCATCTCCACCCCAAACCAGATTATACCGACTGTGTAAGACCCCGAATTCCAGGAATCCTACAGTTGGTAATCACATCCACAAATTCACAAAAATTTAAAACCAAACGATTCTTTGTATTTAAAACAAGTTCAGAGTAAATAACAGCGGAAAAGTTTAAGTATTAAAAATCCCAAACACGGGTGCAAGTGTGCAAAAATCAAATGTAAATAAAATATTCGTTTTATTTGAAATCTTCATCTCATTAAAATCGTTTCAGAGTAGTAAACAGCTAAATAGATAACATCAAAATTCCCAAAACCAAGAAAGTGACCAAAATTAAAATTTAAATACTTATGGTAATAATTTAAAAGAAACAGATTGCGTTATTAATTCTTCGACTAGATGTGCCTTCAACCGTCCGAGTAGTCTCTAGCACGTCCAGGCGGAAATCTTTAATCCTCAACCTGAAAGTCAATCTAACATACACACAAAGTCAGCTTGAGCTGAGTGAGTTCAAGTTTTCATAAACAATAATTCATACTTTATTTCAAAGCTATAGTTATAAACAATAGAGAAGGTATAAATAAAATAAATTATATATAATTCACCAAGTAATACAATCATCGTCGAACACACGTACACGGGCCTCTCCACCACGAGTCAAGACTCGAGTAATATATTTGACCCGGACGCGGTAAGACCTAAGCATGTGACACGAGCCTCTCCACCACGAGTCAAACCCGGGTAATATATTTGACTCGGTCACAGCTTATACATCCGAGCACGAGATACGGGCCTCTCCACCACAGGTACAACCCGAGTAATATATATGACCCGATCTCGGCTCATACATCCAAGCACGGGGTACGGGCCTCTTCACCACAGGTGCAACCCGAGTAATATATTTGACCCGATCCCGGCTCATACATCCAAGCACGTAATACGGGCCTCTTCACCACAGGTACAACCCGAGTAATATATTTGACCCGATCACGGCTCAACATCCAACGGGCCTCTTCACCACGGGATTTTAAAACCCGAGTAATATATTTGACCCGCCAAAATGATGATCACGTCACACGGGCCTCTTCACCACTGGTACAACCCGAGTAATATATTTTACCCGGCCGTGAATCACCATGCACACACACAACAATAAGCCTACATACATCATTCTTAGTCACGAGAAACTAAATATCATTACACAATCGTAGGCTATAAGGTACACATCCTCATACGTACATACATACCTCCATATATACATACATATATATATATTCCTACATAAATATATATATATATATATATATATATATATATATATCATCCCATACGGGAACTAAGTAGATAGGTCTACTCATATTCAATTACTACCAAGTCTGCTAACGTCCTCGAGTCTAGACCATCAATAGTGTATGTAACCTTAAGGACACAAGACCATGAACGAGTCTAAAATATCCTAAGCCATATAAAATAATTCAAATATAGCTTTCAAAATGCACCATCACGAGTGAGACCATGTAAAACTATTCAAATCATTGTAACGAGTAAAATCGTTTAAAATTGTATTTCGGTGTGTATGCTAGCCCAAAACGTAAAAGAGTAAAAAGGGCATCATGAACTCACCTGAATCAACCGAACACCTGCAATGAGCTAGGAAATCCCTAAGAGCACAATCACAAGCAAGGGCCTATAAATTATACACAACGCGTTACTAAACTAGACTGTAACAACACTCTAGCCTAATGGGCCATTCAGGCCCAACACTCCGGCCCAAGACCCAACAATTGGGCCCAAGGCCCAATACTTTGGCCCAAGGCCCAACAACTTGGCCCGAGGCCCAACTACTTGGCCCGAGGCCCAAAACTTGGCCCGAGGCCCCTAAAACCTTTCAACTAACTAAAACCACCGGTTAAGCCTAAAACGAACTTGTTGATTAATAACGAGTAAAACGTGCAGATTTTAGCATGCGAAGATGCATTTAATTACATAGGATAACCTTTGAATTAAATTATTAAATTTTTACCAGACTTTAATAAATGTCTTAGGTTTATAAAAATATTTTTATTATATTTTTCTATTAGAAACAAAAATCATAAAAATTCTTCCAACACATAAAGGTATGTGCAGCTATTTCAGCGCGCAACAAAATGGTTTTATTTTTATAAAATTCATTACCGAACCAAATTAAACGATTCCAATTGGGTTTGGTTCCTAACTCAAAACACTAACTCCCAGAAGTGGAACCAACCAATTTGGACTTGTCGAAAAAAGGTTATGACGTCGGGAAGACAGACCAGAATCCGTCATCCCGCATCATCTTTGACACTCGATTTTGTAAATTCATAAAAACTATTCAAATCTCGTCCAAAAATTACGTATTATACCTTTCTGGAAACTAGACTCAAAGTAGAACATCATGGAATCAAGAATCGATCAAAAACAGTGTATTAACATCGTGTTACAGACCCTACAATAAACGTATACGAATCTGTCAGCAAGCTGTTATCATCAAAACTCAATCTTAACGACCAATAAGCGCGTTAATATGATCAATTAAGGTGTAAAAGACATGGGGAATCATAAAACCGACCTTGAATTGAAGTTTTCACGGCTGAAACTTGGCTGGGCAGAAGAAAAACGAGCAGGGGGGGTCCAGGTCCGACGGCTGCAAATAGGTTTAGGGTTTGAGTTTTCTTTTGTTTTATGATATAAAATAGTTACATCCAAGTCCCTCCAAATTGAAGTATGTAGCAACTTGGTGGAAAGTTAAGTGAGAACGTTTACGAGGTTTGCAAGGAGCTCCCGAGAGAATGCCAAGCCCGAAAGGTGTACATAACATTACAAGATTAAACATTTTGTCGGAAATTAACGGGCGTTACAGACTGAATACGTGTTGTGTCCCCGCCGCAACATGCGGGCACACCTACATATATATATATACCTATTCTAATAAAGTAAAATAAATGTAGACACTTGTCATGTTTTGGTTAATTCTTACAATTTTTACCCTAATATTTATAATAAATCAATAATTATTCACTTTCTTTTTACGCTATATTTATATAATATCTATATATTTTTATAAATATAAATATTAACATATTATTTTACTATATATTTCAAAATACTTGGGTGAATTTCAAAAATCAACAACAAATCATGTTTCTCAAATGAAAATTGTTTCGGGTTTTTTGTGGAACTTAAATTTGATATTATGGGACAAAAGTTGGTAAATAGATTATTCGGTACAAATTAACTACATTTAGGTCAAAATTTGTTACATGTCAAAAATGAAAATTTTGAGTATTTTTAAAAGTTTGAGAATGCAAAATAGATTTATCGTCAAATTTGTTATAGGTTCAAAGTGTTGACTTTGAAATGTCAAAAGTATAAAAGTTAGAATTTTAAACATGATTTGGGTTAAAATTTATTTTTAAGGGCATTTTTTAAAATAATCAAAAGGTTCGGGATTTGGCAAACTGACTATTTTTCACTCAACTATTAAAATGTAAGAAAAAACTGCGAACACTTTTGACATACCACCCCAATGCCTATTAATGCTTCTAACTTTTATCAATTTTGAAATATTTATGTTAACATTAATTTTTTCTTCAATGGTGATCAGAACGTTGTATGGGAAGCATGTTATGGAAAACTATGCTCAAATGAAACAAAATATTCACAAAATTGGATGGGTTAACATGTTATTTTTACGTTGTCATTATGACAAAGTCGAGAAGCTCTCTGAAACTTATCAAAATCTTTTTCATAGTGTAGCTCAGAGAAACATAACTCTTGAAGAACATCCATTGTCACAATTTAATGCTCTACTTTCCTTTAATTAGTGGTAAATTGATAAATATATCAATAAAGGTAACGCTCCTTTTGTATTTAGACTGAATGGTTAGAACTACAATCGTATGAGAAGCTTTATTTTTGAAATTGGTTCATAACCTAAAATCTTTCAATTATACATATATGGCACCTAGAATGAATTTTTCAATAGAAAGAAATATTCTCGGGTACGTTTTTGCACGAGCATTTTTTTTATTAAGTTCATTTAAAAAAATAATTTTGAGATATAAATAAAATCAATTTATGTACACATTATATAGATACAAGCATAGATGTAATACATTTTTTTTCATATACGCTATGTAATTATTTGTTTTACTGATAATTTTATAATTTGAATTATCCCGTGTGTGACACGAGCTTTAAAACTAATGTATATATATATATATGAAATTCCCCTTTTTGTTAAGTAATTTATATAATAAAGAGTACTGACTTGTCAAATTTGTTTACACAGCTCAAAATGATGCATCAAGAGCTCGGTGGAGACGTAATGTTTTACTTTTACTTCTTTGGGTGGTCACAATAATTGGCATGATTATAGTAGTTCTGAGGGTAAGTCCCACCTGATCTTGACATGCATTTAAAGCCATCGCTGATTTATGTATGTTTTGGAAAATTAGACTTGGGCAGATGAATTAGGAGAAGTATTATTATGTTTTCAGATGCTATTGGCGCGTTTAAAAAGGTACCATTTGGGGTTTTTCTAATACATGAACTTAAAACAGTTTTGATTGATTCTAATAAAATTATAAATGTCAAATTATATACTATTTTTTTTATATAGCATATGCTTCAATACCTTAAAGTTTGTTAATTCTTAAAATACTATCTTCAAATAACCCAATGCCCATAACAAGCTCGAGTTGAAACGAGTTGTTTAAAAATGAGTTTGAATCAAAAAAAGTTATTTTAAAAAGTATTAAGTTGGTTCGGGTTAAAATGGGTTGTGAACAACATAGACTAGAGTTAAAATTACTTGTTATAAATTGTTATGTATAATATAACTAGGATCATGACTAAAACGTGTTCATGAGTATAAATGTATAATAGACGTGGTTACTACTATATAAATAAGTAACTAGACCCATGAATTCAACTCTGTTAGCAAGTTCAACTTTCATTGTCTGTCTGGGTGTCCTATGATATGCCAAGAAGTCATTAACTCTGAAGTAGGCCCAGCTGGCCTCTTCCAAGTTCAAGATCTTTGATTATGAAACACTTTGAAGGGGTATGCACCCGCCTTAACATCGAGCGGGGCGGGTCAACCCATAAGATATAGACAAGAGGCTTGAAATCAGGATGTCACGAAGACACAAAGCCAAAACCTATGCGCGTGGCGCATATCACATATGCTCACGCATCACATATGCTCACGCATATCACATATGCTCACGCATCACATATGCTCACGCATCACATCTGCGCGTGGCGCATATCACACATGCTCACGCATATCACACATGCTCACGCATATCACATCTGCGCATGAAACATCTGCGCGTGAGAATAAAGAGAGGACATTGCGCATCCCCGGGATAGGCGCATAAAGGACAACACAACAAATGAGACAATAGTCTAATCCAAATCAGGATAAGGACAACCATGATTGTACTCATCAGACAACCTTCCAGAATGTATCTTTTAAGGAATAAAGAATGTGCTGATGTTGACAGCTGCCAATGAAGGGTGGACAACTCAGCAAAACCCATGTGCCACCACGTGATGGCACATGGGTCAGGTAAAATACCTTGGTCAGAGAATAATCAATGAAAAAGCACCAGGTGTCCTAAGTACATGTGGCGCGAAGCAATAGGAGGAGGCCAAAAAGGCCCTAATTGGGTCTGAGCTCAATCATTGGAAACCCTAATACTATAAATACACACCACCTCCACAGTTGGAGGAGAGACAAGAAAATATATGCTAAACCCTTTACTCATTTTCACATTCTTATCTTCTCCTGCAATATCTTATTCTCACACCGGAGGGTTACCCCAAAGAGGACCCCTCTGTCCCTTTCTGAGGGGTAAGCTCACGGTGCTGTTCGTTTTGTAGGTGGAAGAACCCGTATCTCGGAAAACCATCGGTGATATAGCACACTCATACCCGAGGAACGTAGATCGTATACAAGGTAAGTTGATCCACGCTTATTCACACTTGATGCTACAAGTATTGACCGGATGAGTCAAAGTCGAGACAAACTTATTGATTTATGAATTTATTCAATTTGGTTATCTATTGAATAGCGTTTTGAAATGGATGATATCACATGGTCAATATAAAAGAACAAAAGTGTTTTCCACTTTCATCACATAGTGTCGGCTGTGTTGCCTGAGTTAACAATCATCAAATTATAACCTTTTTAATTGTCGTTTTGGTCGAAACAAGTTCAGCCTCGAATTACAATGGTAGTTTTTTAAGAACTGAATGGATTTCGCATATAAAATTGTTTTTTCTTTATACTTATTATGGTCAAAAGTAAGTGAATTTATACTATATGTTCTAGATACGGTTTCTTACACCCCACAAGTGCATTCTACAAAAGATAAATCCAATATAACATCAGCTCCTATTATTATGGATGATGCAAACTTAAGTCCACAAGCTCTCAAAACGTCTCGTCACCGTATGTACCTAAGATTATACTTCTTCGTAATTAGGTGTGAATATGACCAATGCTTTTCTCCTGCTATTATACTTCTTTGATATTGTATCAGATTCATCTTCCTCTCCATTAAGGTAACCACTGTAATCACTATGCGGTTGTTTTATAATCTATTAGTTTATAAACTAAACTTATTAATATTTATATAAGAGTAGGGGTGTGTTTGTAGTTATTGTATTTACTAGGGTTAATATGTAAATATTTAGTCTATAAATAGGGAATGATATCAGAAAAATTTGTTAACGTATGATAAGTATTCAAACGTATTTCAGTATTTTTAATTCAAGAATTTGTTTGTGTATCATCTTCTTGTTCTATTCAACTGATTTGTCAATTGTGTATTGTTTTGTTCTATGATTACCAACAATGGCATCAGAGCCAAGGTTCGGAGAAGAGAAGCCTGTAATCATCGATCTGAAACATTCAATTGATTTTGGGAATTCTGTTTGTCTACGACCTAGGTTTTAACGATCAATTGGGAATCTGTGTGATAATCAATTGATTAGAAGGGCTGTGATCAAGGTTTTGAGATAATTGATAAGTTGGATTTGATTGAGAATCGATTCAATTGCAGAAGCAATTCGCCATTGCTTGAAAAAAATTGATTCAAAGGAAAACAAAAAAGGGACGATCAGTTTTATAATATTCAATTATATCAGTTGCATCATATTATTTTCTTTTGTATAACTATTACATTAGAAAACAAATTGAATCGTGGGGGTGTATTCTGGGTTTATTAGAAACAGAAATTGAGAAAAAAAAAAAGCCCAAAAGTTTCAATCAATTTCATTTGGTTTCTGGGCTCGACCATAGTGAATGAAGCAAGAAGATTCTCAAACCATGCTTGAAATATTGAAGGTTCTTGAATTTGTTTTAAGAAGGGGTTGATTTTTTTTTTTTTTGAAGAAAAAAAATAAAACAAGTAAGAAAGGTTAAAGATAGTTGGTTTGATTTGTTTGGCAACCGAAAAACCCGTGTATTGTTGTCGGTGGAGACGAACAATTGGTTTTGATTTTCCTTGCAACCGAAAACCCGGATACTATTCTTGGTCGAAACGGTTGGTTTTGATTCACTTGGTGACCGATAAACCCGAAAACGTTGTGTTTTAGAGTAGTTGGTTTGAGTTGTTTTGGCAACCGAAAAACCCCGTGTATTGTTGTCGGTTGAGACGAACAATTCGTTTAGATTTGCTGTGGAAAACCCGTATACTACTCTCGGTATTAAACGGTTGGTTTTGATTCATTTTGTGACCGAAAAACCCGTAAACCGTTGTTGTTGAAACAGTTGGTTTTGATTTGTCTTAAGTTGTAAGGCAACCGAAAAACCGGTAAACTGTTATTGTTAAAGGTTGATATCGTTGTTGTTGAAACAGTTAGTTTTGATTTGTCTTAAGTTGTAAGGCAACCGAAAAACCGGTGAACTGTTATTGTTAAAGGTTGACATCGATTTGATCCGATACTAGTAAAGTTGAAATCAAAGTCGATCCGAAACCAGTGATAGTAAATTTTGTCAATATTGGAAAAAGAAAACTCAGAAAATGGTTGGGTCCAAGGATAAAGAAGTCGTAACTTCAAAGGAAGGAGGGACAACCCATGAGTTTTCAATGCCCTATGTTAAACTCCACAAATTACACCATTTGGGCTATAAAAATTAGATCGATCTTTAATGTCCATGGAA
This sequence comes from Bidens hawaiensis, assembly GCF_021521415.1. Lineage (NCBI taxonomy): Eukaryota > Viridiplantae > Streptophyta > Magnoliopsida > Asterales > Asteraceae > Bidens > Bidens hawaiensis. The sequence continues at coordinate 18,196 of NW_027500270.1, forward strand.
TTTGGGAAGCCGTCGAACCAAAAGAGGGCACCGAAGTTGATGAGAAAAAGAATAATACCGCGATTGCATTACTATACCAATCGATTCCAGAAAATATGGTATTGCAAATTGCTAATTTTACTTCGGCCAAAGAAATTTGGGACGCGTTAAAGGTTCGACATGTTGGAGTTGACAGAGTTAAAGAAGCGCGTTTAGAAACACTCGAGTCAGATTTTGAGTCTCTAAAAATGGGTGTTGGTGAGTCGCTTGATGTTTATGCCCGGAAAAATTAGTGAGATTGCATCACAAGCAAGCAATCTTAGGCATACAATGAATGACAAGAAACTGGTCCGAAAACTACTCATTTCGGTGCCAGAAAAGTTCATTCAGATTGTTGCTAGCGATCGAGCAGTTTGTTGATCTTGGTGCAATGCCATTCCAAGAAGCCGTTGGAAGATTGAAGGCTTTTGAGGAACGCACCAAGAAGAAATCAAAGAGGAAGACATGCATGACAAGCTCTTATTCTCCAAAGAGGACGAAAAAAAAGAAAGCTAATGACCATAAATATGAGCGTTGTGGTCACGAAAGTTTGAAGCAGGAAAACAACGGACATGGTCCGACAAAAATTGGAGGTCATGGAAAAATAAAGGTGGGAAGCATGGTAATCGAAACAAAGATCATATAAGATGCTTCAATTGTAATGAACTTGGACATTTCAAACATGAATGTCCAAAAGGGGAGAAAAGTGTGGAATCAAAACTTGATCCGGGAGGAAGATGACGAACCAACGCTACTTTGATGGCAACCGGATCTTGAAGAAACGAAGACCTCACTTAAACGAAGTTTAGTTTAAGGGGGAATATTAGTTAATAAACTAAACTTATTAATATTTATATAAGTATAGGGGTGTGTTTGTAGCTATTGTATTTACTAGGGTTAATATGTAAATATTTAGTCTATAAATAGGGAATGATATCAGAAAAATTTGTTAACGTATGATAAGTATTCAAACGTATTTCAGTATTTTTAATTCAAGAATTTGTTTGTGTATCATCTTCTTGTTCTATTCAACTGATTTGTCAATTGTGTATTGTTTTGTTCTATGATTACCAACAATGGCATCAGAGCCAAGGTTCGGAGAAGAGAAGCCTGTAATCATCGATCTGAAACATTCAATTGATTTTGGGAATTCTGTTTGTCTACGACCTAGGTTTTAACGATCAATTGGGAATCTGTGTGATAATCAATTGATTAGAAGGGCTGTGATCAAGGTTTTGAGATAATTGATAAGTTGGATTTGATTGAGAATCGATTCAATTGCAGAAGCAATTCGCCATTGCTTGAAAAAATTGATTCAAAGGAAAACAAAAAAGGACGATCAGTTTTATAATATTCAATTATATCAGTTGCATCATATTATTTTCTTTTGTATAACTATTACATTAGAAACAAATTGAATCGTGGGGGTGTATTCTGGGTTTATTAGAAACAGAAATTGAGAAATAAAAAGCCTAAAAGTTTCAATCAATTTCATTTGGTTTCTGGGCTCGACCATAGTGAATGAAGCAAGAAGATTCTCAAACCATGCTTGAAATATTGAAGGTTCTTGAATTTGTTTTAAGAAGGGGTTGATTTTTTTTTTTTTTGAAGAAAAAAAACAAAACAAGTAAGAAAGGTTAAAGATAGTTGATTTGATTTGTTTGGCAACCGAAAAACCCGTGTATTGTTGTCGGTGGAGACGAACAATTGGTTTTGATTTTCCTTGCAACCGAAAACCCGGATACTATTCTTGGTCGAAACGGTTGGTTTTGATTCACTTGGTGACCGATAAACCCGAAAACCGTTGTGTTTTAGAGTAGTTGGTTTGAGTTGTTTTGGCAACCGAAAAACCCGTGTATTGTTGTCGGTTGAGACGAACAATTCGTTTAGATTTGCTGTGGAAAACCCGTATACTACTCTCGGTATTAAACGGTTGGTTTTGATTCATTTTGTGACCGAAAAACCCGTAAACCGTTGTTGTTGAAACAGTTGGTTTTGATTTGTCTTAAGTTGTAAGGCAACCGAAAAACCGGTAAACTGTTATTGTTAAAGGTTGATATCGTTGTTGTTGAAACAGTTAGTTTTGATTTGTCTTAAGTTGTAAGGCAACCGAAAAACCGGTGAACTGCTATTGTTAAAGGTTGACATCGATTTGATCCGATACTAGTAAAGTTGAAATCAAAGTCGATCCGAAACCAGTGATAGTAAATTTTGTCAATATTGGAAAAAAGAAAACTCAGAAAATGGTTGGGTCCAAGGATAAAGAAGTCGTAACTTCAAAGGAAGGAGGGACACCCATGAGTTTTCAATGCCCTATGTTAAACTCCACAAATTACACCATTTGGGCTATAAAAATTAGATCGATCTTTAATGTCCATGGAATTTGGGAAGCCGTCGAACCAAAAGAGGGCACCGAAGTTGATGAGAAAAAGAATAATACCGCGATTGCATTACTATACCAATCGATTCCAGAAAATATGGTATTGCAAATTGCTAATTTTACTTCGGCCAAAGAAATTTGGGACGCGTTAAAGGTTCGACATGTTGGAGTTGACAGAGTTAAAGAAGCGCGTTTAGAAACACTCGAGTCAGATTTTGAGTCTCTAAAAATGGGTGTTGGTGAGTCGCTTGATGTTTATGCCGGAAAAATTAGTGAGATTGCATCACAAGCAAGCAATCTTGGGCATACAATGAATGACAAGAAACTGGTTCGAAAACTACTCAGTTCGGTGCCAGAAAAGTTCATTCAGATTGTTGCTGCGATCGAGCAGTTTGTTGATCTTGGTGCAATGCCATTCCAAGAAGCCGTTGGAAGATTGAAGGCTTTTGAGGAACGCACCAAGAAGAAATCAAAGAGGAAGACATGCATGACAAGCTCTTATTCTCCAAAGAGGACGAAAAAAAAGAAAGCTAATGACCATAAATATGAGCGTTGTGGTCACGAAAGTTTGAAGCAGGAAAACAACGGACATGGTCCGACAAAAATTGGAGGTCATGGAAAAATAAAGGTGGGAAGCATGGTAATCGAAACAAAGATCATATAAGATGCTTCAATTGTAATGAACTTGGACATTTCAAACATGAATGTCCAAAAGGGGAGAAAAGTGTGGAATCAAACTTGATCCGGGAGGAAGATGACGAACCAACGCTACTTTGATGGCAACCGGATCTTGAAGAAACGAAGACCTCACTTAAACGAAGTTTAGTTTAAGGGGGAATATTAGTTAATAAACTAAACTTATTAATATTTATATAAGTATAGGGGTGTGTTTGTAGCTATTGTATTTACTAGGGTTAATATGTAAATATTTAGTCTATAAATAGGGAATGATATCAGAAAAATTTGTTAACGTATGATAAGTATTCAAACGTATTTCAGTATTTTTAATTCAAGAATTTGTTTGTGTATCATCTTCTTGTTCTATTCAACTGATTTGTCAATTGTGTATTGTTTTGTTCTATGATTACCAACAATGGCATCAGAGCCAAGGTTCGGAGAAGAGAAGCCTGTAATCATCGATCTGAAACATTCAATTGATTTTGGGAATTCTGTTTGTCTACGACCTAGGTTTTAACGATCAATTGGGAATCTGTGTGATAATCAATTGATTAGAAGGGCTGTGATCAAGGTTTTGAGATAATTGATAAGTTGGATTTGATTGAGAATCGATTCAATTGCAGAAGCAATTCGCCATTGCTTGAAAAAATTGATTCAAAGGAAAACAAAAAAGGGACGATCAGTTTTATAATATTCAATTATATCAGTTGCATCATATTATTTTCTTTTGTATAACTATTACATTAGAAACAAATTGAATCGTGGGGGTGTATTCTGGGTTTATTAGAAACAGAAATTGAGAAAAAAAAAAAGCCCAAAAGTTTCAATCAATTTCATTTGGTTTCTGGGCTCGACCATAGTGAATGAAGCAAGAAGATTCTCAAACCATGCTTGAAATATTGAAGGTTCTTGAATTTGTTTTAAGAAGGGGTTGATTTTTTTTTTTTTTTTGAAGAAAAAAAACAAAACAAGTAAGAAAGGTTAAAGATAGTTGGTTTGATTTGTTTGGCAACCGAAAAAACCCGTGTATTGTTGTCGGTGGAGACGAACAATTGGTTTTGATTTTCCTTGCAACCGAAAACCCGGATACTATTCTTGGTCGAAAACGGTTGGTTTTGATTCACTTGGTGACCGATAAACCCGAAAACCGTTGTGTTTTAGAGTAGTTGGTTTGAGTTGTTTTGGCAACCCGAAAAAACCCGTGTATTGTTGTCGGTTGAGACGAACAATTCGTTTAGATTTGCTGTGGAAAACCCGTATACTACTCTCGGTATTAAACGGTTGGTTTTGATTCATTTTGTGACCGAAAAACCCGTAAACCGTTGTTGTTGAAACAGTTGGTTTTGATTTGTCTTAAGTTGTAAGGCAACCGAAAAACCGGTAAACTGTTATTGTTAAAGGTTGATATCGTTGTTGTTGAAACAGTTAGTTTTGATTTGTCTTAAGTTGTAAGGCAACCGAAAAACCGGTGAACTGTTATTGTTAAAGGTTGACATCGATTTGATCCGATACTAGTAAAGTTGAAATCAAAGTCGATCCGAAACCAGTGATAGTAAATTTTGTCAATATTGGAAAAAAGAAAACTCAGAAAATGGTTGGGTCCAAGGATAAAGAAGTCGTAACTTCAAAGGAAGGAGGGACACCCATGAGTTTTCAATGCCCTATGTTAAACTCCACAAATTACACCATTTGGGCTATAAAAATTAGATCGATCTTTAATGTCCATGGAATTTGGGAAGCCGTCGAACCAAAAGAGGGCACCGAAGTTGATGAGAAAAAGAATAATACCGCGATTGCATTACTATACCAATCGATTCCAGAAAATATGGTATTGCAAATTGCTAATATTTACTTCGGCCAAAGAAATTTGGGACGCGTTAAAGGTTCGACATGTTGGAGTTGACAGAGTTAAAGAAGCGCGTTTAGAAACACTCGAGTCAGATTTTGAGTCTCTAAAAATGGGTGTTGGTGAGTCGCTTGATGTTTATGCCGGAAAAATTAGTGAGATTGCATCACAAGCAAGCAATCTTGGGCATACAATGAATGACAAGAAACTGGTCCGAAAACTACTCAGTTCGGTGCCAGAAAAGTTCATTCACATTGTTGCTGCGATCGAGCAGTTTGTTGATCTTGGTGCAATGCCATTCCAAGAAGCCGTTGGAAGATTGAAGGCTTTTGAGGAACGCACCAAGAAGAAATCAAAGAGGAAGACATGCATGACAAGCTCTTATTCTCCAAAGAGGACGAAAAAAAAGAAAGCTAATGACCATAAATATGAGCGTTGTGGTCACGAAAGTTTGAAGCAGGAAAACAAACGGACATGGTCCGACAAAAATTGGAGGTCATGGAAAAATAAAGGTGGGAAGCATGGTAATCGAAACAAAGATCATATAAGATGCTTCAATTGTAATGAACTTGGACATTTCAAACATGAATGTCCAAAGGGGAGAAAAGTGTGGAATCAAACTTGATCCGGGAGGAAGATGACGAACCAACGCTACTTTGATGGCAACCGGATCTTGAAGAAACGAAGACCTCACTTAAACGAAGTTTAGTTTAAGGGGGAATATTAGTTAATAAACTAAACTTATTAATATTTATATAAGTATAGGGGTGTGTTTGTAGCTATTGTATTTACTAGGGTTAATATGTAAATATTTAGTCTATAAATAGGGAATGATATCAGAAAAATTTGTTAACGTATGATAAGTATTCAAACGTATTTCAGTATTTTTAATTCAAGAATTTGTTTGTGTATCATCTTCTTGTTCTATTCAATTGATTTGTCAATTGTGTATTGTTTTGTTCTTTGATTACCAACATAATCATCATTATTCTGAAGCAAAGTTGTTGGTTTGTTGGATTATGCTGGTATTGAATTTGTTAAATGTTAATACTCAAAACATGATTATGTTATATAGTTTAGAACTATTCTATTAATCTCATAATTTATTAATGTTTTTGATGTATTTGTAGGTGCTGACTTAGATTGAAAAGCTTATAAGAGTAAAGAAGATGATGGAAGAAACTTCTTTTATAATGTTGTTTATATTATTAAGCTTAGGGTTTCTGTTTGCCACTGTTTGTTATATTTCTTATTTTTGATGGCGTATTTATGTTTTTCAAAAGTGAAAATGAAATATATTGCCATATGTACTTTAACCTTATAACATGACTTTTTTAAATGTAACCGAGTTCATCTTTTAGTAGGATATATGCACATTTGTGTTTTTTTAACCTCGTTAGGCAACATTTAAAAGATTGTTGTGTGTATATAAAAATCCTCTTAATGTTTACAGATTTCAAAAACATCCAACAAAGTACAAGACATGAACCGAACCCCTACCAACCTAATACCTGCTGCGTCCCGTCGCAAAGCGCGGGCACTTACACTAGTACATATATATATATCCAAATTTCAAACTAATATTTTAGAGCTTTTGATCCTTAAACTGCACACCCGTTCAATATTAATTTTAGTATATATATAATAAATCCGTTCAGTTCAAAGATCCAACTACCGAATGCCACCTACTCGCATAGTATCCCATGTAACATTCGTTACTTTTCAAACCTGAAAACCCGACCCATTTCGAATTTTTGTGTATATATACATATATATATGTTATTAATATTCTCAAATTTCTTTTCGTATGGCAGTCTTTAACGTTTATTTGAATTTGAATTTGCACTTGTATTTTGTTAAACCGACCCGTTCGTCATTCCTTTTTATTCATGTTTAATATTCATCGTTAATATAATATTCACGAGATTTACGTTTATCGTTCGTTCGTTTCTTTTTTTCATTTGTTCAATTAACGAACTTCTGAGATTTTAAATTCTTTATTTAATCGAGTTGCAACTATTCGGGAAAATATGAAAATAATCCAAGTCCTATAACTTCGATTTCATTTTTAAACATAATTCAAAATAAAAGAACTAATATGAAAATATATTTTAAACTTTGATTTAAAGGATTATGAAACATGAAGGGTTAAATTTGTAAATATATTTAAATTTAAGATATTATCATATTAATCAATTTACCCAGCCCCCTTACCCCCCCCCCCCCCACTGTCGCGTTTTTCCGGCGAGTCTCGCCGCCGGCGACCATAGCCATTACAACTCGTCAAAACATATGTTTCTAACTCAAATAAAACTTGTAACCCATATATAGCTTAACTATGACCTTGCAATCATCAACCAAAATGTTTATAAACAACCAATAATGGTCAAATAAGTCTATTAGCTGCCGAAAATTTCTTAAAAACCCAATAACGAGCTTTTAACACTATATGTTTCAATTAAGCCTATAAATAGGACCTACCTCATCGTCTAAACTCGTCATAACAACAATTCAACCTAATATACTCTCTATAATCTCAAATTCATTCATCAAACTCGTTTTCCCGGCCACCGTGGTTTACCATCAATCAATAACGTTAACAGGTAATTAGTACATGCTTTTTGATCGTCTTTAACCAATAAACCAAAGCCCTAAACTAATTTGAGCTAACGTTGAACCAAATTACTGAATTGGATCTAGGGTTTTTGAATAATGAAGATGAACTTGTGCTTTAATATTTGTAAAATCTGTTTGATAATGGTTAGCCCAACTGGTTAATTCATGTCATTGTGGTCTATGAGACTTGGGTTCGAACCCGGGTCAGACCATGGATATATATATATATATATAACCCATTTTTCTTATTCTAAATTATTTAAAAATCATATTAATCAAATAAAATTATTATAACCCAAATATATTTTTTACAACTTATTATAAATCAAATATAAAAATTATACTTATCGTTTTCACTTAAAAACCGACTTATGTTTTCGTTAAAGTTTCGTAAAAACCCAATTATTATTAAATATCATTTCGTTACCTATATAACACGATAACGTAATTGTTTTCAAGTTAAATCTCCGTTAAAAATCAATATTCCATAAACGTTTAGATCCTCAGTCTCGTGTTAAATTAATAGTTAAATAATATTAAAATAATAAAAAATTGTTAAAATCCATTAAAGTTAAATATAATGTTATAATATAAAATCCCATAAAATACATTAAAATAATACATAATTCCTAAATCCAAATTCCTTAACTTTTATAATCCCAATAGTTAAATTTTTTTTTTGTTTTAATTATAGTTCGAGTAGTTCAATCGTTTCGGATTCTTTAATGCACTTTCGGTTGCTTCGGTTTCGTTATCGTGCTTTCGGCTTTTATTGCATGTTTATCTTCGATTTCGAGGTGAGTTTCTCACACCCCCTTTTTAACGCTTTTATACTTTTGGGGGTAGCATATATATCCTATCAAACAAACTGTTTAGTATATTCATTTACAAAACTGTGATTCGTATCATGGACTTGTGTGTTTAGTTGATTACTTGCTCAAAATTACTTGCCCGTGGTTACCTCAATAAGTATGATAATACGCCCCACTTTGCACTCATGACCATTTTGTTATGAGTGAAAAAGGGACCCCGATCCGAGTACGTTGGTTATTACGGAATGGAAAGGACATTGCATGTGCTATTATTACACTAGTTTATGAAATTGCATGGTTTTTATGTATTTATATTAAACTTGTGTGAACTTACCAACTATTCAATTAGTTGACCGTATTATATATATATGTTACAGGTACTATTATTAGAGGTTGAAGTGACGAAGACGCTAGTTCTAAGTTATCAATAATAATAAATAAGTTAGTATAGTTGTTTATTTGGATGTATTTGTTTACTTGAACATTTGTGTACTTGTGATTTAAATGAATTAATGATATTGTGGTCACGTAATAGTGTTATGTGTGTTTGAACAATATGTACGTCACACTCAAGTATTTCCACTTAAGCCGGGGTGTTACACCCCATCATCACCTGGTGCCGCCAAAACTAAATGATGGAGGAAAGGATCGAACCTAAGTCACATAGAACACCAAGTTTTTTCCTTACAACTCTACCACAAGTTCGTTGGCCACTTATAACATTTATTTATCAGTATCTTTAAAATGAATCTAATATTAAACATTATTTATAATTAGATTTTCATATATTTATTACAGAATATTCCCACAATATGTTTATAAATTTATATTAAGATTCATTGAAACTGTCCTTTCTGATGTGGTGTAGTAGTAGAAAACATTATAGCTGAGCACAAGGCTCTGACATTAATTTTTAAAAAGCTGAGCCTTAGGCTCAGTTAAAATAGAAAATAAAAATTTTCTAATTGAAGATGATTCTGAAGAATCATACAAACAAAATACTAAAGTTATCAACTTTAGTGAAAATGAAAGAGGTTTTCAGGCAGATTACATGATTAATTTTGACCAATTAACAAAAATAAGCAAGCTTAAGTTCAAGCTTGATAATAGACAGGTTTTTAATCAACCTAATAGTTTGCAAAGCCTAGTTTCAAAGGCTTTTTCAAGAAAAAATAAAATCCTTTACTGCTTTAATACTGAAGAATTTTCAGTAGACATAAAGGATACATCGGGAAAAGTATTTTTACCACTCTTAACTAAAGGAGAAATAGCAAAAAGACTTTTGACTATTAAACCCGAATTAAGAAAATCAATGAACATGGTGCATATAGGAGCGGTAAAATCTTACTAAAAGCACAGTTCAGAGATGGAATTAATTTTCCTATAAAAATGGCTGTTGTTGATAATAGAATCATTAACAGACAAGATGCTCTCTTGGGGGCAGTACAAGAAAATTTAGCTTATGGTAAATTTATGTTTACCGTATACCCTAAATTTGCTTTACATCGAGATTCAAGAGATTTCGACAAAACTCTTAGTTTCATACATCAGTGCGAAAGAACTGATCTAATGGAACCAGGAAATAAAGTATTTACGATTAATTATCTAATATCGTATGCTATTACCAACAGTACTCATTCAATAGAGTATAAAGAAAAAGAGAGTATAACAATCGAAGATATATTCTCAGATATAGGAACAGTAGAAGAAAGTAAATTCACTGAACCTTCACAACTTCAAGAAAATTGGGCAATAAACATAGCTCGAGATAAACAAATTTTAGAGTCTAGACCTAGACACAGTTTTTCTGGACACACTCTAAGAACTAGAGAACCTACTTCCACCTCTACAGAAATACAATTAATACGATCTATGTCAGAAAGAATAGATAAGTATGGAGAAATTCTTAAAGAGGTTATAGGAATATAATGCCTTTAACACCACTCATAGAAGCAGTTAAAGCTCTAGATGATGCAATTAACTTTGAAAAAAGTGAAATTCTGAGATACGAAGGCCAAATAAACCAAACTAGATATAACTTTATGTTACAGGAGAACATAAAAGCTCAGAATATAAGATTCTTCAAACAAGAATTAGTTGTTGCTAAAAAGAACTCTCTAAGCTTAAAGCGAGAAGAACTCTAATAACCATAACATGAGTTCTCTTCTAAAGTTAGAAGAATTAATTAGAGATTTAATTAATAAAGTAGAAAAATTATCTACCAATGAAAATCTAGAGACTATAGCTGCAAAGATCATTAAGGATGTCTCAGAAAAGATTGATAAAATAGAGGAAGCTAAGCCTCAAAAGATAGAACACACAAAAATCTTCAACGAACAAGGAAGATTTCAAAAATACTCTTTTCCTAACTTTAATGTAGGAAATCCGTCATTAGGAAGTTCTAAATGTCCAAATGCATTAAAATGGCCTTTTGGTACGAAAGAACCATAGAATATTAAAAAATACAATTATTTATGTAACATCCCGAAATTTCAAAGGTAATATTAATTATATTACTTATTATTAGATGGAAAGTTTACTCGGGTTATCAGGAAATAAATAAAAGAATAGGAGTTGGTATGGGTCTTGGACTTGGATTAATTCCCGTAGTATATAATCGAGAACCAAGACTCTTCCACCATTTTTTCACCAACTCCCTTTCACACCCACACCCAAACACTCTCAATTCTAGAGAGAGAAACTAGAGAGAGAAAGTTCTCAAATCACAAATCCGAGTTCACAATCTTGTTCCTAGTCGTTTTTGGTAAGTCCCTCTCGAAAATCATCCGTTTTCATAACCATTTCGGCCTCAAATCGAGCAAAAACGTAACTTGAGTTTTCGGGTCAAAAACCGCCTTGTTTTGGTGTCAAAATGCAAGCTTTTGTGTTTAAAAGTACTAGGAATCGATAGCCCTTTCAATCCCGAGCATTTCCATGTCAAAAACTTCGATTTTGGGTCAAAAATCTGGAAAATCTGGAAAACCCGTAGTTTTCTCCGTCGCCCAGCTTGAAGGAGTCGAATCAGACTCATTCGATCGAACCAGTCGATCGAATCAGTCCATTCGATCGAATGTGTAGATCGAACAAGTCCAGTCGACCGAATAGGGAAGCAACCGAATGGTCTCCAACTCATTCGATCGAATGAGTTTTGTATTCGATCGAATGAGTGTTGTATTTGATCGAACGTGTGTTGTATTTGATCGAACGTGTTCCTATTCGATCGAACGTGTTCCTATTCGATCGAACGTGTTCCTATTCGATCGAACGTGTTCCTATTCGATCGAACGTGTTCCTATTCGATCGAATCAAGCCAGAACCAAGTTGTTTCCAAGATTCGCCTGAAGTGAAGTTCGTTTATGAAATAAATTAAAAACCTAATGGAAAATGTGTTAAGGCGGTTATCGAAAATGAGTAGTAGTAATAGTAGTAGTAGTAATTGATATGTGTAAATATTATACAGTTAGCCGAGCCCAGTTAAAGAAAGGAATTACGATCAACGGCGAGCGTAACAGGATCCAGGTGAGTTTCTAGCCCCATTTCCTTGTTATGTTTTCGGGGCTGTGTGCATACTCGATGTGAAGTGTGAATACACTTACCTTAAGTGGTAAGTGTATGCTATAGATGTTATACGAGGTAGCTATTATATAATACTTGTTGGTGCGTGAACGATCTTCGGATATTGCACGCATCGCCAAGGATAGTGATTGCCAAGTGGTTATTAGTGTGTATGAATGCTATGATGTGACTTGCTTATTATGTAACTGATATGAAGCATGTTGTAGACAAGTAGAGTTAGAGCGTGTTAGAAGTGGCAAGAGTGTAGTAAGAGTGTTAGTGACATGACGATAGTACGTGGTAGGGTAAGCCTATACGTGACTACGTCATTAAAGTGGCAAAGTGGCATAACGTTATACGTTATTAAAGTGGCAAAGTGGCATAACGTTATACGTTATTAAAATGGGAAAGTGGCATAACGTTTTACGTTATTAAAGTGGCAAAGTGACATAACGTTATACGTTATTAAAGTGGCAAAGTGGCAAGGTGGTAGGTGTAAATAAGAGGCTAAGTGGTAAGGTAAGCAGGTTAGATGTGAAAGTGTGAATACACTTACCTTAAGTGGTAAGTGTATAGATGTTATACAAGTAGCTATTATGTAATGCTTGTCGGTACGTGAACGATCTTCGGATATTGCACGTATCGCCAAGGATAGTGATTGTCAAGTGGTTGTTAGTGTGTATGTATTCTATGATGTGATTTGCTTATTATGTAAATAAGGTGCTGATAGGAAGTGGGTTATAGACAAGTAGAAGTATAGTGTGATAGAAGTGGATAGGGGTCTAGTAATAGAGTTAGGGGCATAACGTGAGCACGTGGTAGAGTGAGTCTATGCGTGTCTTCGTTATTAAAGTGGCACAAGTGGCACAAGTGGCATAAGTGGCATAAGTGGCACAAGTGGCATAAGTGGCATAAGTGGCATAAAGTGGCACAAGTGGCATAAGTGGCATAAAGTGGCACAAGTGGCATAAAGTGGCATAAGTGGCTAAGTTGTAGGGGTAATTAAGAGGCTAAGCTATAGGGGTAATTAAGTGGTTAAACAGTGGCATGTTAGACAGTGGACTATGTGTCTTCGGATACGTATATATATATTGTATGAAGTGGTTGTATGTTAAGTTGCTTGATTAACTAGAACTCACTCAGCGTAGCTGACTTTTAGTATGCACGCAGGTGAGCGGATTATAGAGTTAGCATGAGGATGACACACGGCATGGATTGAACGACTGGCATCTGAAGAAAGAAGTGAAGATGTTTAAAATATAAAGTTTTGTGTTATGGTATCAAAGAAAAGATTTAATGTTTTGTAACAAATGATTGACGTTTTATATTCCGCGAAAAGTTTTAATAAACTCTGATTTGAAGAACTGTGTTTATGAGTAAATCCGACGCTAAAGTAGGGCTACCGGGTTCGGGGCCTTACAAGTTGGTATCAGAGCAAAGTTCGAGAGATTTAAGCATCCTACATGCTTAGACTCGAACAGAGAATGGGATTTAAGTAAGAAAAGAAAGAAGATGCCAGTTCAAGAATGCCATGTGTTGCTCAAGCAAGATCAGTAAAGGTAAGGTGTATGATTAAATGATAATTGTTAATGAGAAAGGAAAGATATGTGAACGGTAGGGATAGGAATAATTGATTGTTTACTTTGACAAACTGCTTAAGTAGAACCAGCACAAATAGACTCATAAAGGGAAGTGTATAGGACACGGAAAGTAACGTGATCAGCTAATCACAACTGGCCACTGTTATTACCTGTTAGCCTTACTATCCTTGTACTAAATAGTTCCTTGAGTGATGATGTTTGTGTTTTCCCTTGTAGAATACTAATGGCGGGAGCTGGAGAATTTGTTGGAACTGGGGGTCGCACTGGACGTCGTGGCAGGCCTCGTCTTGTCCGGCAACCCTCGGTAGAAGAAGCTTCCCACACCGAAGATGAAGGAAGCGCAGCTGGAGGAGACCAGAACAACAACGAAGGAGTTCAACTTAGCCCTGCAGTTCAAGCAGCCATTGTCCAAGCGGTAGTTGCTGCTGTGAAGAATCTGAACCCCGAAGGATCTGCTGGAAGCCGTGAACGAACTGCTGAAGGGGCAGGTGGTGATGGAAGGAAAGATGGGGAAGAGGAAAGAGGCGCCTCGAGTGGGGGTAAGTCTATAAAAGTTGATGACAGGAGAGGAGGCCAAGGTGGGTGCAGCTATAAATCCTTCAAGGGATGCGACCCGCCGAAGCTGACTGGTTTAGGAGACGCAATTGCCACTCTTCAATGGATAACTGCCATGGATAAAGTTATCCGAATCAGCGAGTGTCATCCTGACCAAGCAGTGGGTTATGCCACTCAGTCATTTGGAGATGAGGCTATGTATTGGTGGGAGAGTGTGGAGCAGAGGAAGACCCGTGAAGAGATCAAGGCAATGGGATGGAATGACCTAAAGGACATGGTGATGAGGAAGTTCTGTGCTGACGCCGAGGTTGAAAGGGCGGAGATGAAGTTCCTAAACTTGAGAGCTGGGACTTTGACACATCGTGAGTATACTACTGAATTCAACCGCATGTCTAGGTTGGTACCTGACATGGTGAACACTGAGGCTAAGAGAATCAAGTGTTACGTGAGGGGATTACCACAGAGAGTCCGCATGTTAGTCAGGACAAGCAAACCCGTCACCTTTGAGTCAGCGGTCGAGTTGGCGGAGATGGTCTATGATGATCTGGCGGCGGATGATGTGGGAGTGGAAGATGAGGAAAAAGGGAAAGGAACTAAAAGAGCTGGGGATGTCGTGGAGCGTGCAGGGAGAAAGACACAGACGATGGCAGGAAGGGAAGCATGTAAAGTGTGCGGGAAGATGCACTTGGGGGAATGTAAGGCTGGTCCAAATCAGTGCTACCGATGTGGGAGGAAGGGACACATCTCCCGTGAATGCACCGAGGACCAGAAGTGTTACAAGTGTGGTAAGTCAGGTCACATAGCTAGGGAGTGTGGAGAAGCCGTGGCAGTGGGGGAAGGAAGAGGAAACGCGTGAAAGGATGGTCTATTAGCTGCTGAGAAGGTTGCAGGATAATAAGTGGCATGTCACAGTTGTTTTATGTTTAGTAGTTAAAGAGTGTTTTATATTACAGTTGAACCTGTGTTTGTTTAGCAAGCTTGAATGATTTCCTTTTATGTTATGAAGTACTTGTGACTTCTTGTGTTTTTGTATGAACGATCTATGAATTTATCTGAATGCATGTTGGTTATGATAAATAGTTGTGTGATGGTTAAGCGTCGCCTTAGGAGTTAGCGTTATGATGCAAAACAAGGTTCCTCGGGAAGGCGATACGAGACTTGGTACATCGAGGGCTTCATGGACGAGCTACCTTAAATAGCTAAAACACATGACCACCATTCGATGACTACGAGTCAGGAGTAAGGAGGATAACTCAGAAAGCAAGCGATTCAGTAAAGCGTGTAAAACTAAGAAGTTTTTCTTTTATAGGGAATAAGTTAGGTTTCGGGGACGAAACCTCTTTAAGGAGGGAAGACTTGTAACATCCCGAAATTTCAAAGGTAATATTAATTATATTACTTATTATTAGATGGAAAGTTTACTCGGGTTATCAGGAAATAAATAAAAGAATAGGAGTTGGTATGGGTCTTGGACTTGGATTAATTCCCGTAGTATATAATCGAGAACCAAGACTCTTCCACCATTTTTTCACCAACTCCCTTTCACACCCACACCCAAACACTCTCAATTCTAGAGAGAGAAACTAGAGAGAGAAAGTTCTCAAATCACAAATCCGAGTTCACAATCTTGTTCCTAGTCGTTTTTGGTAAGTCCCTCTCGAAAATCATCCGTTTTCATAACCATTTCGGCCTCAAATCGAGCAAAAACGTAACTTGAGTTTTCGGGTCAAAAACCGCCTTGTTTTGGTGTCAAAATGCAAGCTTTTGTGTTTAAAAGTACTAGGAATCGATAGCCCTTTCAATCCCGAGCATTTCCATGTCAAAAACTTCGATTTTGGGTCAAAAATCTGGAAAATCTGGAAAACCCGTAGTTTTCTCCGTCGCCCAGCTTGAAGGAGTCGAATCAGACTCATTCGATCGAACCAGTCGATCGAATCAGTCCATTCGATCGAATGTGTAGATCGAACAAGTCCAGTCGACCGAATAGGGAAGCAACCGAATGGTCTCCAACTCATTCGATCGAATGAGTTTTGTATTCGATCGAATGAGTGTTGTATTTGATCGAACGTGTGTTGTATTTGATCGAACGTGTTCCTATTCGATCGAACGTGTTCCTATTCGATCGAACGTGTTCCTATTCGATCGAACGTGTTCCTATTCGATCGAACGTGTTCCTATTCGATCGAATCAAGCCAGAACCAAGTTGTTTCCAAGATTCGCCTGAAGTGAAGTTCGTTTATGAAATAAATTAAAAACCTAATGGAAAATGTGTTAAGGCGGTTATCGAAAATGAGTAGTAGTAATAGTAGTAGTAGTAATTGATATGTGTAAATATTATACAGTTAGCCGAGCCCAGTTAAAGAAAGGAATTACGATCAACGGCGAGCGTAACAGGATCCAGGTGAGTTTCTAGCCCCATTTCCTTGTTATGTTTTCGGGGCTGTGTGCATACTCGATGTGAAGTGTGAATACACTTACCTTAAGTGGTAAGTGTATGCTATAGATGTTATACGAGGTAGCTATTATATAATACTTGTTGGTGCGTGAACGATCTTCGGATATTGCACGCATCGCCAAGGATAGTGATTGCCAAGTGGTTATTAGTGTGTATGAATGCTATGATGTGACTTGCTTATTATGTAACTGATATGAAGCATGTTGTAGACAAGTAGAGGTAGAGCGTGTTAGAAGTGGCAAGAGTGTAGTAAGAGTGTTAGTGACATGACGATAGTACGTGGTAGGGTAAGCCTATACGTGACTACGTCATTAAAGTGGCAAAGTGGCATAACGTTATACGTTATTAAAGTGGCAAAGTGGCATAACGTTATACGTTATTAAAATGGGAAAGTGGCATAACGTTTTACGTTATTAAAGTGGCAAAGTGACATAACGTTATACGTTATTAAAGTGGCAAAGTGGCAAGGTGGTAGGTGTAAATAAGAGGCTAAGTGGTAAGGTAAGCAGGTTAGATGTGAAAGTGTGAATACACTTACCTTAAGTGGTAAGTGTATAGATGTTATACAAGTAGCTATTATGTAATGCTTGTCGGTACGTGAACGATCTTCGGATATTGCACGTATCGCCAAGGATAGTGATTGTCAAGTGGTTGTTAGTGTGTATGTATTCTATGATGTGATTTGCTTATTATGTAAATAAGGTGCTGATAGGAAGTGGGTTATAGACAAGTAGAAGTATAGTGTGATAGAAGTGGATAGGGGTCTAGTAATAGAGTTAGGGGCATAACGTGAGCACGTGGTAGAGTGAGTCTATGCGTGTCTTCGTTATTAAAGTGGCACAAGTGGCACAAGTGGCATAAGTGGCATAAGTGGCACAAGTGGCATAAGTGGCATAAGTGGCATAAAGTGGCACAAGTGGCATAAGTGGCATAAAGTGGCACAAGTGGCATAAAGTGGCATAAGTGGCTAAGCTGTAGGGGTAATTAAGAGGCTAAGCTATAGGGGTAATTAAGTGGTTAAACAGTGGCATGTTAGACAGTGGACTATGTGTCTTCGGATACGTATATATATATTGTATGAAGTGGTTGTATGTTAAGTTGCTTGATTAACTAGAACTCACTCAGCGTAGCTGACTTTTAGTATGCACGCAGGTGAGCGGATTATAGAGTTAGCATGAGGATGACACACGGCATGGATTGAACGACTGGCATCTGAAGAAAGAAGTGAAGATGTTTAAAATATAAAGTTTTGTGTTATGGTATCAAAGAAAAGATTTAATGTTTTGTAACAAATGATTGACGTTTTATATTCCGCGAAAAGTTTTAATAAACTCTGATTTGAAGAACTGTGTTTATGAGTAAATCCGACGCTAAAGTAGGGCTACCGGGTTCGGGGCCTTACAATTTAAAAAACTGACATGAAAGGACAACGCCCATGTGATAATCTTTTAAAAGAACGCCCATGTGATAACCTTTTAAAAGAGAAAAGAAGCCTACTTAATGAAAATCCCCATAGTAGGAGAAAAGGCCAAAGAAAGATGGAATAAAGAAAAGAATTCTTTTACTATGCATTCCCTCGGATTTGCTACGAGAATTGTTAAAGAAGAAATAGCAGTCTATTGTGATTTCTCCAATAAACAAAAACAGTTAAAAAGATTTAACAAAAAATGTTGCAGTACTTTAACTGAAATACCTCAATTATCCTTTGGATATGACCCACCCAAAGATAAAAAATACTTCAAAAAGAAATATAAAAGAAAATATACAAAAAGAAGGTATTGGAAAACCAAGAAGAAAAAATTTACGCCAGGAAAATATTTTTCAAAAGAAAAACCAAAAATCTGTCCGCAAGGAAAGAAAAAATGCAGATGTTGGATATGTTCTAAAGAATGACATTATGCCAATGAATGTTCTAACCGACAAAAATTCCCAAAAAAAACAAAGCTCATTTTAGAAGCTGAAGAAGAAGGATATTTCCCTTTGGAAACATTTACGATGGGTATACTCAGGTATATTCATTAACAGTCAAATACGACTCTTCTGACGATTCTACTGACTCAGAATGACTACAACTCATAAGCGGGAAGAAAATGAATTAGGCAAATTACATTTTTGTCAAAATATTTTAAAACAAGAGGAATTGGTTTATGCTAATATAACCAATCCCAACTCTATTTATATCAAAGGAAAAGTTTTTCTAAAAGGATATAAAACGATAACTTTACATTGCTATGTTGATACCGGAGCAAGCCTCTGTCTAGCAAGTAAGTACGTTATCCCTGAAGAACTTTGGGAAAACACACCCAAGGACATTAAAGTAACTATAGCTAATGAAGAAACAATCAAACTAAATAAGGTTTGTAGAAATCTTATAGTTTACTTTTCAGGAGAACCATTTCCTATTCCTACCATTAATCAGCAGGAATCAGGAATAGATTTACTCATTAGAAATAATTTCTGTCAGCTTTATGGACCCTTTATACAAGTTAGACAGGATATCTTTTCACCTTAATCAAGAAATGATTCTGATTAAGAAAATAACCAAAGCACTTCGCGTTGGGAACCCCGATTTTCTTGAGTCAATGAAAAAAGATTCAAAAACAAAGCAAATACATGGTACTAATATAACTCAAGAAGTTATAAAACCAGAAGAAAAATATTTCATAGAAATACAAAAATATCAAAAAATAGAAGCACTGCTTGAAAAAGTATGCTCAGAAAATCCCATTGACCCAGAAAAATCCAAAAAATGGATAAAAGCGTCAATAAAATTAATAGATCCTAAGACTGTAATCAGGGTAAAACTAATGAAATACAGTCCACAAGATAGAGAAGAGTTTAGCAAACAAATTAAAGAGTTACTTGAGCTAAAATTAATTGTTCCAAGTAAGTCACCCATATGTCACCAGCGTTTCTAGTTGAAAATGAAGCTGAAAAAAGAAGAGGAAAAAAGCGAATGGTAGTAAATTATAAAGCGGTTAATTCAGCAACAATAGGAGATAGTCATAATCTTCCGTGTATGCAAGAATTACTAACCCTCTTAAGAGGAAAAACCATATTTTCTAGTTTCGACTGCAAAAGTGGTTTCTGGCAGGTACTATTAGATGAAGAATCTCAGTTACTAACTGCATTCACATGTCCTGATGGTCATTATCAATGGAAGGTAGTTCCCTTCGGATTAAAACAAGCACCTAGTATATTTCAAAGACATATGCAGAATGCTTTAAGAGGATTAGAAGATTATTGTACCGTCTATGTAGACGATATCATAATATTTTCTAACTCTGAGGAACAACACTATTTTCATGTTTTATCTGTTTTAAAAACAATTGAAAAATATGGAATCATTTTGTCAAAAAAGAAAGCAAATCTTTTTAAAATAAAGATAAACTTTTTAGGTCTTGAAATAGATCAAGGAACTCATTGTCCACAAAAACATATTTTGGAAAATTTACATAAATTTCCAAATACTTTAGAAGACAAAAAACATCTGCAAAGATTTCTTGGTGTTTTAACTTATGCCGAAAGCTACATCCCGAAGCTTGCAGAGCTCAGAAAGCCGCTACAGGTAAAATTAAAAAAGGAATATGTATGGGATTGGAAGGAAGCCGATACAGATTATATTAAAAAGATAAAGAAAAACTTAAAAAGTTTTCCTAGACTTTATCTTCCAAAAGAAGAAGATTTTCTTATAATTGAAACCGATGCCTTAAATGATTTTTGGGGTGGGGTCTTAAAGGCAAAAACAGCTGATAGAGAGGAAATTTGTAAATACACATCTGGAAGTTTTAAACCAGCTGAAAGAAACTACCACAGTAATGAAAAAGAATTACTGGCGGTAAAAAACACCATTTCAAAGTTTTCTATTTATCTAACCCCTGTAAAATTCCTAGTCAGGACAGATAATAAAAACTTCACTTATTTCCTAAAAACAAAAATTTCAGGAGATAATAAGCAAGGACGCCTAGTCAGATGGCAAATGTGGTTTTCAAGATATTCCTTTAATATTGAACATATTGAAGGACCAAAAAACGTGCTAGCTGATAGCTTGACACGTGACTTTCAAAATACGTAAGCAATGACGTAATCTTTTTCTATAAATAGAATGCGTCTCTTTCGAAAGTTCATCACACCCTCATTTAGAAAAAGAATTGTGATGGAAGAAGAAAAATAAAAAATCAAGGCCCTACGCCTAAAAGAAAAAATTCTTTTAATAGAATTACGAGCTGTGCAACAGCAAATTGTGTTATACAATGAATTGCTTAACACCAAAACTGTAAATTCTATACAGGAAGACGAAAGTCTAAAAACAGAATCTATTCATTTACAAACGGCTAAAGGTAAAGAAAAATCAAGTCCGTTGATCCCTGATGCTTTGGGAAAAAGCATACATGAGGCAAAAGATGAGCCACAATCATCTTCTAGTCCGGAAGCAAACAGCTCCGGTAAAGATAACTCAAATCCGTTTATGGATGATAGTTTGCCAAAAACTATTAAAACCACCTATGCTCAAAAGGTGACATCTCCAGGAAATCAAAATTCAAGATTCTACGTCATTTTTTATGGGGACCACAGAGGAATTTATGCAGACTGGGCTATTCTCTCAAAATATGTCCAGAATACATCAGCTCCCTACAAAAAATTCAGCTCCTTGTTACAAGCCCAACATGAAGCCACAAGATTTTTTACAGAATTTGGGAACAAAGAAATTCCATTAAGAATTTCTATCTTTCCTACACCTGTAGTAAAGACAACAAGAACATCACCGGTTAACTTTTCAAACTCACCATTTGAAAGAAAATCAGAAAAAAGAATAGAGATTCATAATGAAGAAATCGACCTAATAAGTTTGGACGAATTCCGATCAGTCTGGTCTAAAGCTAGGGCTCTTAGCCCAGACGACTTTGAAGTCGAAAATATATACACAGAAGACAAGACATAAAAAAGTCTATACAACTTCTGTCCAGGATCTGATCCTTATTTAATTTCTCTTGCATTTTCTGCTGGACTAATTAAATGTATATATCCCTCTGTTAATTTACAAGAAATTAACTTGTTCACAGAAGGCATGAAGAAGGCTATAAAAACCTTCAGAAGGAAGATTGCAGCTGCCAAAGATGCTAACATTTATATTGAATGCATCTCTGCGATACCAGATTGGTATCAAGGAAAAAGCTTTCCCGCCTTACATTTATTAGAGGTTGGCTTAGCTAAAACAAGAAATGTCCAACCTTCCAAAGTCATGGAAGAAAAAGAAGATGTCAGCAATTGGGTCTCCATTAGAGTTAATGGGTATCTAAAAATCTTAAAGACTCTTCAGCAGATTAAAGTTGGAAGTTTTAAAAAAATTAATTACTGCAGCCAAAACTGCATAATTACTAGTTACAGTGGAACCCCCCTACCTGTTCATGAAAAAAATGCAATAGAGACCATTGAGCAACGAATCGTTCTCAATCAACTTGATGTAGGCCTGGCCACTAAAAAATTATTGTGTCAAGAACTGGCACGCATAATAGAAAATCATGCATGTGAAGAGTGCAGAGAAAGTGACATCCTCTCAGACGAAATAATGGAGGATACACGTGAATTGGACCCTACACATGGGTTCATTGATTAAAAGCAAGCATGTGAATAACGCAGGCAAAGAGACAACCTCTCGGTCAAATAATGGAGGACACGTAATTAGGACCCCACACAGGTTCAATTATGAAGATAATTACGTAAGCACTTACGTAAACAAAAAGAACTTTACGTTCATTGTTTTTCCTATTTAATATAAGAATTGTAAGGGATAGAGGCATCGAATACTCTCCCGAAAAATTTAATTTCCTTGTAATCTTAGCTATGTGTGAGTAAGCTCCCCTTTAGGGGAAAATGATGTAAATATTTAGAAGTTTTTCCTCCGGGAAAAACAGTTATGAAATAAAATATTCCTTTTTATCAACAACTCTGATTTTTGTTATGAAATCTGGAGTCCTGGAGTCATTTTTATTTCCGTCAAGGCAGAAGACCATAGGAAGATAATGATTGGATTGATAACTCTTCACAAAGGTTCAGAAACAATGGAGGTCTAAGGTATATCTGTCTCATAACTGTTATACTTCAATGATTTTACTCGTTTTTCCTTAAATCAAAAAACTATAATCTTTGAAATAATTATCAAAAAATCATGAAAGCAAGATATCCGCACTTCTGGTATGGGGGGACATGGGTGGCTCAATGGAGGAAGACTGCGATCTTTGTGATCTCCAGTTCGATACTAAGGGCGTCCGGGTTTTACCACAAGTAGGCCTTTGGGCCGATGGGTTTTCACCGGAACTGGGGATAACTTGGAGGCGCTTAAGGGCTCCGTACGACTAGGTTAGGCTAGCTGACGGTGGTCTTTTGCCATTAGGTCTCTCGTACATAGTATAGAATTTTGACCGTTAAAAAAAAGATTCCTGGAAACTTAATTCGAAGCTTCGACGTGGTTAAAAAATTCATTTAAGATGTGTTTTGTCTTCGATCATGAAAACATATTATAAATAACTTGAAATTAATATAATTATATATGAGAATTCAAGTGTAAAGTTTTAACGCCTAAGATTATAATTTCACAAATTACACAAGGCCAAATAATACCAAAACCTTTCCCAACTAATCCTTCAATCATCATCCTAACTATTACATAGAATTTAATAAAGGAAAAACACAAAAGACCTAGGTTTAGAGTTCAACATAATTGTTAAATGGTTTAGAGTTCAACATAATTGTTAAAAAGAGCTTTAGCTCAACTGTTATTAAAAGGAAAGTAAAAATTTAAGATGGAAATTGCAATGTTTCAAATTTTAATCTGATCCCAAATGGGGATTAGTGTAAGTGTATTTTTAGGCGACAAATTTTATTCGAAACTGAAAATGGTGGGTCTAGGCTATCCAGCGCTGTATGCGATCACAGACATATGGGTCACCTTTTGTAATTGGGTTACTCCTGATAACTGGGCTTTATTCGTTCGTAAAAATGGACTTTCAACATAATACATAGAATTTAATAAAGGAAAAACACAAAAGATCTAGAAATTGGTTTAGAGTTCGACATAATTGTTAAAAAGAGCTTTAGCTCAACTATTATTAAAAGAAAAGTAAAAATTTAAGATGGAAATTGCAATGTTTCAAATTTTAATCTAATCCCAAACGGAGATTAGTGTAAGTGTGTTTTTGGGCGACAGATTTTATTCGAAACAGAAAATAGTGGGCCTAGGCTACCCAGCGCTATATGCGATCACAGACATATGGGTCACCTTTTGTAATTGGGTTACTCCTGGTAACCGGGCTTTATTCGTTCGTAAAAAAGGACTTTCAACATAATACATAGAATTTAATAAAGGAAAAACACAAAAGATCTAGAAATTGGTTTAGAGTTCAACATAATTGTTAAAAAGAGCTTTAGCTCAACTGTTATTAAAAGAAAAGTAAAAATTTAAGATGGAAGTTACAATGTTTCAAATTTTAATCTGATCCCAAATGGGGATTAGTATAGTGCGTTTTTGGGCGACAGATTTTATTCAGAACAGAAAATGGTGGGCTTAGGCTACCCAGCGCTGTATGCGATCACAGACATATGGGTCACCTTTTGTAATTGGGTTACTCCTGATAACCGGGCTTTATTCGTTCGTAAAAAAAGACTTTCAACATAATACATAGAATTTAATAAAGGAAAAACACAAAAGATCTAGAAATTGGTTTAGAGTTTAACAAAATTGTTAAAAAGAGCTTCAGCTCAACTGTTACTAAAAGGAAAGTAAAAAATTTAAGATGGAAATTGCAATGTTTCAAATTTTAATGTGATCCTAAATGGGGATTAGTGTAGCGCGTTTTTGGGCGACAGATTTTATTCGGAGCAGAAAATGGTGGGCTTAAGCTACCCAGCGTTGTATGCAATCATAGACATATGAGTCACCTTTTTTGTAATTGGGTTACTCCTGATAACCGGGCTTTATTCGTTCGTAAAAAAAGACTTTCAACATAATTATCTTTTATATATATAGTAAAATTGAAGCTTTGTGCTACAAGACTGTAAATGGTTAACGTGATGGCATTAGTTTGTGACATGCCATACACTATTTTTTTTTTTTTTTTTTTGTAATGGTTAACCAAAACCAACCCCATTTTCATTAACTAATCGTTGCAAAGCCTTGGACCGATAACGCTCGCCTTTTATCGGTTCATCGCTATAATGCCCGTGACTAACAACACTCGGGTTTAAATGGCCTTTTTGTTTTCGGTACAGTAATGAACGTAATTGAAACCGACCGAATTCATGTCAACTTACCGCCGCTACGCCATGTAAACACGTTATTATGTCAATCATTAGGCCTTATAACTCCATCATTTTAAATATTTTATTTTTTATATGTTTATCTTTCTATATGTTAATTTTACGAATTTTTTTTTTGGTTCTTAACGCTTGAGTAGTACTAACGTTGTTTATACCATAACAAATGTAATTAATACTAATTGAATTTGTGTCGACTTGCTGTCGCAACGTTGAGTTTTCCAATGCCCAAGTTTTACCAACGTCTGTTTTGACGATCGGGTTTTACAAGTTTCCGGGTTTTATCGACCGAATAAACGTCGTTCTAATTTTTTTTACTTTGTTTATTATATAATTCGAAGAATTTAAGTTTTGGGTTTAATTCTGCTACCATTACGAACGTAACTGATGCCGATCGACTACATGCCAACTCGCCGTTGTAACGCTTGAGTTTTACCGACCGAATAAATATTGTTTTAAATATGTTAATTTTTTTTATAATACGTTATACGATTGCTGATATTTTTTTGGTTTTTCATTTAAATATGTTAATTTGACGTATTTGTTTTTTAGGTTTAGTTCCATCGTAACGAACGTAGCAAATACTAACCGAATTTACATTGACTCAACGCTACAACGCACTTGCTTTACGGATCGAATTCGCCGCATAATACGTGCAAGAAAAATAGTGTCGTTATAATTACGTACCTTTGTGAAAATCAGTTTGTTAAGAGTTATATGAGCGTCGTTACTGTTTTCTATGTTCACAGACTAAAGTGTCAATAGCTTAACAAATTTAACCCATATTAATGCATAATAACGCGACATGCATAAAAACACACATCCCTAGTGCCCCGCTGAAAGCACCAGGTTAAACAGTAGCTCAAACTACTTTTGAATTCAGGAAGTAGCATTGTTCGACCTTAAAAGTTACGGTTTGTATCACGTGCGACTCAATTTTAGGTAGCCAAATTTTTGGAAGAATTGTCCTTTATGTATTTTTTCAAAGTTGCTTTATTTTTCTTTTTAATTTAAAAATATCTTTTATTCAATACCAAAAAGGCAAAAACTATATTGATACAATAGCAAGAAAAACATACAACTTTAATTTATTTAAATTTATGAACCAACAAAACTTTTCAATATGAAAAGATATCCACATTGGACAAATTAAAGTAATCATCATCTTTTAATGTACTATACTTTTATAGTCGTTTATTTAAAACAATTTCAGCATTTCTCGTACATATTTGAGTTTTTGTCGTGTATCATAGAGCTGCACAAACCGGTTTAAAACTTAAAATCGGTTTGGTTGAAACCGGTTTGCTTTGGTCAACAAAAATCAAAACCGGTTTATGATCGGTTTTGGTTCGGGTTGAAACTGGTTTCTTGATCAGGTTATGGTCGGTTTGGTTTCAGGTTTTAACCGGTTTTGGCCGGTTTCGGTTCGGTTAACCGGTTTGGAACCTGTTTTGGTGAAGAAAATTACAAACCGGTTCCAAACCAACGGTTTCAATCAGTTCCACATATTCGATTTCAAAACGATTCGGTTTCGGTTTAATTTTCGGATCGGTTCGGTTAACCGGTTTATTTGCCCACCTCTAGTGTATCACACATCACATTAATTTAGGTCAATATTAATAAGAAAACGTATAACATGAACAAAAGTAGGTCATAATTCTTAATCGTGTATCTCATGACCAGGCGAGTAGGCGTGCCACTTCTAATCGAAATCCAAAATCTAACTAACGTAAGCAAATCTGAAACTGAACTAACCCAAACCTGAGAACGTACTACTTTGAATGAGAACCATAGTATAGTAATTCGACTCGGTTCTTGGTTTTAAGTTTTTAGTTTCTACAAACTCGAATTCGGGTTCTCCTTGAAGTACAAAACTTTTCCGTGGAATTTAATTTTATCTGTCTACGGATTGTGTTTTTTTTTATTATGTTGGTTTATTATTTGGTTATACATGTTCACAAATGAAGATATATTTTATTTGAACCCCAAAAAACCCGAACCCACTTCAATAAAACCCGAACTTGAATTACCTTACCCGAAAAACCCGTAAGAGATTCGGGCTAGGTTTCGGGTTAAATAAAAAATTCTGAAATACGAAAGACCAACTTGAGAAACCCGTAACGTAAAATTTGAACCCCAAAAAAACCTATAATAATGACGACTAAAATGAGTAAGTTTAGATTTTTGCATTAATAATTTATAGCATGATTTGTATATGATCTGCGTTGATGGAGGGGGGACTATCTTTTATTAATTAGTTAGTCAAACAGCGGTCGGAATGAAATTGAAATGCACCCGAAATTCTAATTCACATTCAAATCCGTTATTAAATTCACGCGTATATCATCATCATCATCATCATCATCATCATCAATCAGCTCAAGTAGTAGCAGTCATGAAATCCGTGTCATAAGTCATCGTCACCAATATCCATATATTATTAGTGAAAGAAAACCTTCACACACACCCCTTCGTCAATTCCGTCGCCATTACGGCCGTCCTTATCACTCCATATTCGCCGGTAAATTTGTTTATTATTTTGATTGAATGCTGTTAATTAGTGGTTGAGATTGAGTTATCTTTTCATTTCGAATCTGGGTTTTGGAGTTGAGTTCTGTTTTCATTTCGAATTAGGGTTTGAAATTGAGTTATGTTTTCATTTGAAATTAGGGTTTGATTTGATTTGATTTGTTTGATTAGGATTGGGGAAATTGAGAAGAAATGGGGGATACTGAAGGGCATACTGATATGATTCAACGAGTTCAATCATCATTTGGTACTTCGTCATCAGCACTCCCTAAACATCAATCACAAAAGCCTCTCACTTTCAATCAGCTCGATATACCTCAATCGAACACGGCTCAGTTTCGGTCGCAGAACCGACAGTTTTCCTCGAATTATAGTCTTGATAATGGCGGAAAACGAGCCGGAATCCCACCGTCTCACCCGCAGTTTCCTCCCGTCTCGCCGTACTCGCAGATTCCGGTGGCCCAAGCTTCCGGAAACAGGGGTTCACATGGGTTTAATCATAGTTCGGGTCCGTCGCATTCCCGATCACTATCGCAGCCTGCGTTTTTTGGTCTTGATGCGCTCCCTCCGTTGAGCCCGTCACCGTATCGTGATTCGCCTTCATCGCGTTCGCCTGATCAAGTTTCTGATGATGTGTCAATGGATGACCACTCAAATTCAAATTCGAATCCGCACTCTTTGTTGCCGCCTTCTTCCCCGTTTGGAAGAGGGAGTTTGACCCGAACGGGTGAGAGTCTTCCACCGCGTAAGGCTCATCGGCGCTCAAACAGTGATATCCCATTTGGGTTCTCGACCATCATGCAATCATCACCACCATTGATTCCATCAACCAATTACGGGTCAAAGCCGATTCAGTTGGTCAAGCGAGAATCAAGCTGGGAGAAAACTGGTAATGAGGGCAATGCTGAAGGAATGGGAGAGAGGAAATCTGAAGGGGAAGTTGTGGACGATTTGTTTTCGGCTTATATGAATTTAGACAATCTTGACACATTAAACTCGTCTGGAACCGATGAAAAACACGAGACTCGTGAAGAAAATAGCAGAGCCAGTGGCACAAAGACAAACGGTGGCGATAGCAGTGACAACGAGGCTACAAGTAGTGTGAATGAAAGCGGGGGTTATATTCAAAAACTGGGAAACAATTTGGTTAATAATAAGCGAGAAGGGGTTAAAAGGAGTGCAGGTGGAGATATTGCTCCGACAACAAGGCATTACAGGAGCGTTTCGATGGATAGCTTTATGGAGAGGATGAACTTTGGTGATGAGTCACCAAAGCTCCCGCCTTCCCCTGGTGGTCAACTTGGTCAACTATCGCCTAATAATTCTATTGATTCGAATTCTAATACATTTAGTTTGGAGTTTGGGAACGGGGAGTTTACTGGAGCTGAGCTTAAGAAAATAATGGCGAATGAGAAACTTGCGGAGATTGCTTTATCTGATCCAAAACGGGCCAAGAGGTATGTAACTATTATCTTATTGTTTTAAATGTTTGGAAGGTTATTTGGGATTTTATCAATGTTTAGACAATGTACATACTGATACATTATAAAAAGTTATAACCATAAGTACAAATGTATACAAAGTTATTACGTTTAAACTATGATTCTCATTTTATCTGTTATCTTTAAAATTCAGCATTAGATGCATAATCAGTTAAAGCTATGGTGTAAATACGCGTTTTTAAAATTATTGTAAAACAAATGGCGAGCCCCCACATTGACCCAAGACCCTATTGACTAAACATGCTCATGGGCTCAATCTGAAGTTGACCTGAATACTTGAGTATTGTGTTAGATTTATGTTGCATTGTTGATCACATTGTTTCTTGGGTGTTTTAAGAATGTTTTGTGGTCTTTCTTAGGATCTTGGCTAATAGACAATCTGCTGCTCGATCAAAAGAACGGAAAATGCGTTACATTACTGAACTCGAACACAAGGTTCAAACTTTACAGACCGAAGCAACAACACTATCTGCACAACTTACCTTATTGCAGGTGCACCTTTTCTTTTAAGTTTTTCAAAAAGATATTTCGATGGAAAAGATTCATTTTGTTTGGGAAAGACGTAAAAAGATTCATTTTTGTTGAAAACAATCCAGTTTTGTGGAAACAAAAATAATTCATTTTTTTAAGATGCAAAAAGATTCATTTTTTTGTGTTAAAAATTTCATTTTTGTGAAAAAAGAAGATTCATTTTTTGTGGGAAAAGATTCCATTTGAGTCGTCTTATAATCCATTCATTTGATTATCACAATACAGAGGGACTCGGCCGGGCTCACAAGTCAAAACAACGAGCTAAAGTTTCGGCTGCAAGCTATGGAACAACAAACACAGCTTCGGGATGGTATGACCATTTTTCCATTTAGTAATAATAATAATCCACCGGTCCATCCATAAACCGATGGTGAGTTATTTTTTCTCTTGTTATTGACTCAACACAACCTGGTCAACCTTATGGCAGCTTTAAACGAGGCGTTGACTGCGGAGGTGCACCGTTTGAAAATGACTAACGCTGAACTAAATGGGGATGCAACCAAGTTCTCTCAACTCTCAATCAACCCACAAATGTTTCAGTTACACCAACAGCAACAGCAACAGCAGCAGATGCAACACCAAAACCAGCAGCAGTCCAGAAACGGTGGTGCCGCCACCAAGCCCGATTCGAACCAGTAGGGTCTAGTGGGCCCTAGTAAGCTTAAGGTGCTAAGCTTGTTCATACTATCACTATAATATCTTCTTGATATATCCCTGGTGCATTCATTCATTAGTTTTTTGTGTCATTTCGGGATGAGGGTTCTGTTAAGTGACTTCTAATATATTCTATGGAGCTTTTTAGTCATTTATTTTATATATATGTAGAGAAAGAAGGGTTTTAATAGGAACTTAAATATAAGTAAGAACGGTAAGAATCATTCTGGCCTGGCTGAAATCTGATGGAATTATGGATGTGGCTCGGATTTGTTCTTATGGTTTTTTATTTCTGTGTAAGTTCTAATTTGATCTTATATACACACACTACTTGGTGTTTAAAAACTTTCTTTTTATTCTTGATCTTGAATTTCATGGGATTTGAACTTGTTCTTGTTTTCTAATGTAATTTTTGAATATGAAGTTGTAGTTTCACCTATTTATTATGCCTTATGTGGATGATTGTTGCATCGTATCAGTAGTGACATGGAACTATGATCTTAAGTAGTGTTTGTATACAATGTGCCTTCGGTGGTCGTGTTTGGTGTGAATATTGGTAGGGCTGCTTAATACTGGGCCATCTTCAGCTTTGGCTTGGTTTTAGGCTTGAAGTTAAACGTGCCAGTTCTTTTAGGCTTGAAAGCTCTTAAAATGTTGAAATTTAAGGTCGAGTTCGGCTTGAATGAAACTACACCTAGATCGGGCTTGGTCTGGGTTTCGGTCTCCCTGCTAGGCTCAGAATATCCAAGGAGCTGAAGTTGAGCTTGAGCTCACAGATCGGACAAGTAAATGTATCTTTCACATGGGCAGCTTGTTTATCTACAAGCTGATTTCAAGTTAGTTTTATGGATCACGGTGAAGTTGACACTGACCGGACCCAATCTAGCCGGACTGGGATGGCTGTAGGTAGATGGGGCTAGTCGGTAATGGTTAAACAGGTTTTGGTTGAAGTGTCATACAGTGTAGTATGACTCGAAATAGGATGGACGGTCTTTATCACCATATTGGCGTTGGTTTTCGGTGCAAAAATTGCAGCCTGTCAGCCTCATAGCCATACTCTGTCCAAGTTGAAGGCTGGCCAATCGTAACCTTGTCCAGTCCTTGAGTCAACTGTTTCGGTTTTTATTTTAAAAAATCTTTCATTGCAGCCCTAGGCCATTGAATGAAGAACCGCCGTTATTTTAAAACTGATTCCGAATTGGAACTGAACTTGTGACGTTCTAAGGCTATGTGATGCCATTTAACGCCCCAATCGATGACAGCCGGCCTGGGTGTTAAAACATCTTTCTTAGAGGGCGATATGGGGGCCGACGCTAGGCATATCTATCTGTGTGTGTAAGTTCTTATCACACACCTTCATCACTTGGCAAGGGTGTTGCCCCAAAGCGAAGCCTAACAAAATTGAATTTGGGTTCGAAGGGCTGAAGCAAATAAAATAAAAATTGCAGGCATGAAGGGGTGTGTTGTGTATCATTTTCAGATGAGCATTATCCATACAATACAAGTGATTGTATGTTATGCACTTCTGCTTTTGTCTTCCTTGAGTCATCTAATCAAAGACTACGGTAGTGTTAAGAGACTCTGAGCGCAAGTAAGGTTTAAGGGAGAGAGTTTGCTGGCTAAAATCAACATGAATTCCAACTGATCTTTAAAACGATTCAAAAAAACCTAAAACATAATTTAAAATCAAATTTTGAATTCGTTTCATTTGATTAGGTCAGATTCAAATGCTATTCGTACAATTTTCCTGCTAATGTCATTAACTACCCTTGATTACAATTTCTCATGATTGAATATAATTAAATAATGTGGGACCACAAAAATTTTCTTTGTTTACTCCTCACAAAATTCCTGCCTACCTTTGATTTTGGTATATCACTAAAAGTAGATGTGAACATTGACCAGAATCTGTTCAATTCCTCCAATTGTCGACATGAATGCTTTACATGCTTTCACATGTATGTTTCAATCTCTATGGACCATCTTTACATTTCGCATTGATTCTATAACAGATAACTCATGCCTAACGGTGCTAACGCAAATACACTTTTAAGCGTCAAACTGTATATCAAATTACATTCTATTGTTTTAACGCTCATTTGAATTACTAGCAGGCCACTAATCCACCCGATTATCGTCATTCCATCATCAGGAAAAAAACACACTACATGTGAGAAAACCCCCAGCCCAACCTCGAAGCCACTATCATTATCATTTTGTCACCGATGGAACTTAAACCCAAGACTGAGGATCATGGGCAATAAAAATGTTCCATTGGCGGGAGGGTACCGAATTACATATACCATTTTCAGTTCAGTTTTCAACAAAACTACTTAATTCGGTTTAAAGAAATTCAATATCAGTTTGCTTTTAACTTCGAATTCGGTTCAGAATTAGAGCGAAAAATTGATCAAAACCAATGATCCTGAAAACCGAACAGATGAATACCCCTAAAGAGAAACCAGTATTTGGTGAAGAGTTTATTCATACATCATTCTTCCATAAAACAATTTCAAAAATAACAAGTTCAATAAAGATCCATGCCAAAAAACCTCAAATCCATATTAAAGTAAACATAGCAAGATAACTTGTTTCATAAAATTAAGATCAAGAAACTTAAATCCTTGCCCAATCATTAAACCTAAACTGCAACTTTACCATCTTGTTCTTCATAATTCACATCCAAATCCCCCTTTTGTTCCTTTGATCCTTGAAGCCACCCGCCATCGATCGAATCAATACTCCCATTCAATCCATCGTCCACGAAATCCCCAACCCGCTTCACAATCCCACTCGGTAGCACCGGGTAATCCCCAGAGAAACACGCGTAACAAAACCTAGGCGAATCAGCCGCTAACATATTCTTCAAACTATCAATCTTCAAAAACGCAAGTGAGTCGCACCCGATAAACTCCCGAATCTCCTCAACACTCATCCGGTTTGATATCAACTCGTCTGAGCTCGGTGTATCGACCCCATAATAACACGAAGCAATAATCGGTGGGCTTGCGATACGCATATGCACCTCTTTCGCACCCGCTTCTTTCAACAACCTAACAATCTTTGAACTTGTGGTCCCCCTAACGATTGAGTCGTCAACCACAACCACCCGTTTTCCCTCCAAAACAGCTCGTACCGGTGACAGCTTCAACTTAACCCCAAAATCTCTAATCCGTTGAGACGGCTCAATAAACGTGCGCCCAACATAATGCGACCGAATCAAACCTTGTTGAAACGGGAAACCCGCTCGGTTCGCATACCCAATCGCCGCCACAACTCCTGAGTCCGGGACCGCGATCACCACATCACACTGAACAGGACTTTCGGTCGCCAATATTTCCCCAAATTTCCGCCTCGACTCATAAACGGATTTCCCGAACACGACCGAGTTCGGCAACGAAAAATAAATATGCTCGAAAATGCATGATTTAGGTTCCGGATGTGGCATTAAACACAACGATTGAACTCCATCTTTGTCGATGATCAAAACTTCACCCGGATTAACTTCTCGTTCATATGTCGCTTCAATCAAATCAAGCGCACACGTTTCGGACGCAAACACAATCGCCCCGTTACTTCTCCTACCCATAACTAACGGTCTAAACCCAAACGGGTCTCTAACGGCAACTAACTTATCTTCCGTTATAAACACCATTGAATAAGCTCCTTTAAGTTTCTCACACGCCTCAACTATTCTTAGAAAAAACGGTCGCTGTTTCGAAATAGCAATTAAATGTAACACAACTTCAGTATCCGAACTAGTGCCAAAAATAGAACCGTTTTCTTCCAGTTCAGCCCTCAGCGTTTGGTAATTTACCAAATTGCCATTGTGTGCGACGCCCACGCGCCCAAAACGGTAACCTGCAATAGGAGTAAGCAATAACCAATACGTTAATCAAAACCGAATTGAAAACCGACAAACCAAAATTAACCATAAACCAAATCATCCAAACTCAGTTGTAGTTTTTTTACCATTGGTTAACCGAAACTAACCAAACCGAGCCATTCATATTTTCATATATTTCATACCACCATATATAATATATGTATACATCCCTGTCATGATTTTTTTCCTAACCAACATTTTGTATTTTATACTACACTTACCATTCAAAAGATTACACTAATATGAAAGACACTAACACGAAAGGTAAACGGGTAATAAGCTTTACAGCAACCTCTTTTTTATTCTATTAAAAATAAAGCTTTGGGTCTAACGGGCCTAAAAATTATTATACAGTTCATTTTGTATATTTATATGCATCATTTTCATGTATTTTTAAAGAAAAATTAGCCCAAGTCTGATTTTGTTTAATCAAATAAACCGAACCATTAGTTAATTCGGCTGAGACTAATACGCTAACCGAACCGAACCTGCGACAAACGGCTGGACGTTTTTGAGCATGGATTGGCCAGCGGTAGAGTATCTAACGTGGCCGATGGCGTTGTCACCGGGAAGCTGGTCTAGTTTCGATTGGTTGAACACTTCCGACACAAGCCCCACGCCGGTGACGGACTTCAGTACGCCGTCGGGCGTGGCGGCAACGATTCCGGCGCCTTCTTGCCCACGGTGTTGGAGCGCGTGAAGCGCCAGATAACATAACCGGGAAGCCTCCGGGTCGCCGTAGATTCCGACCACACCGCACTCTTCACGAGGTTTATCGTCCAAAAACATGTCTTGTTGTTGCTCATGCTCCTCGGATGAGTGAAAAACAATGTCGGAGATTGGGTTTTTGGCTTTGAGGGAGAAAAGGGGTGTGGGTTTGGACAAGGGTGTGAAGAGGGTGGGTTTAAGGAAGGACGAGGATGTTTTGTCGGCGAGTGGGCGGGGGAGGGTGGCGGCGGCGGTGGAAGTGGTGGCGGCGGCGGACATGGTTCGGTTGGGTTCGGGAGGAGAAGAATGATGTTTGGTTTGTGCTTGGTTGGGGGCTATGAATAGCCAAAGTGGAAGGGTTAGGTTTTTGAGGTTTTATAAGATGTGTTTGTGTTTGTTTGAATGGTTTAAGTTGAAAGAGTCACGGGTGGTGACAGTTTTGGATGACTGACTTTTCCTAGTGGGCTCAGTACGTTGGTTCTAGTAATTTAGGAAAAAATATTAATAATTAATGAAACTAGGATTTTCTATTCCCGAGATTTGAGGGGTTCTTTTTGGCTTTTGTTATTTTTTTATTAAGACAAAATTCGCAAAATCGTGTGAGATTTCAAATTTGTTCCCTCAAAATCGTTTTTCCAGATTTATCGTTATTTTAACGTATCTTCGGGGATGTGTTAGTTCAAACACATGGTTAATGATATAGGCTTTCAAAAACATGGTTAACGATGTGTTAGTCATCTAAAGTCATAGTCAAAGATGTGTTTAGCATCTTGTTTGTTTTTTCAATATTATATTATTAAAACTAATTTATTTATATTTGGTTTTTCTTTTATAATTTTTTTATATAAAGCTCTATATTATTTCGAATATATCTTTGAGATGTGTTTTTTTTATTTATATTTGCTCATTCTATAACATACGCTCGTACTCTTCTACAATTCTTACTTGTTCCTGACATAACCATTCTTGGGGAGTTTGTATCCTTTGGCGAATTCCAGATTGCTAACGTCCGATGAGCGTGCCATCCTCCCTGAAAGGGAGAGATGCGCTGGAACAATTTCCCGATCTGTAGTTTGCTGACGCCGTCGGTTTTCTACCGTCACATGCTTGTCATCATCAGGGATAGGACCACCCATGGGAGCGCCTTCCTTAGCGAGCGATGGAGTAACGGTCATATTCGCCTGATTAGACTCATTTCGACCAAAACCACCAACAAAAGTTGTTCTAGACGAAAAATGGATGGCGCCAATGAAGAAACGCCGACTTAATCCTAAGGTTATGGTTAGATCTATGTTTCAACCAAGTTAGGGGTTCGAGAGTATGGTTCTGGCCAAACGAATTTTAAATCAGATCTGAACCTGCAAAACAGATCACCGTGGGATCGTTACAAGAAGGACAGGATGGGGAGTCTTCTCATAACCACCCTCTGGCGTGAAAATCAGTAACATTTCTGATGAGATAAAGTATTAAGTAATATTGTGTGATTGATGGAATATGTGTGCACCTCTTTGTTGATTGTATGAGGTATTTATAGCCGGGAGTGGTAAAGAGTGATTGATTGGGCTGTCATTGTCCAAAGGATATTCCATTCACCTAAGGAGACACGTGTTTATCTCTGATTAGATGGAGCAGTTGGTCATGTGCAAGGTCATTAGGGAGTGCCTTGCTGGCTCCTTTTCATTGGTCAAGCTTAGGGGTGTTCATGGTTTGGTTTGAAACCATGAAATCACCCAAACCGGTTATCGGTTCGATTTGACGACATGTATTTATTCTTAACTTTCGGTTGATTGCTTAAAATTTTACCGTAATGAACGGTTTAGTTTACGGTTTATACCAGAAACCAACTGTATAAAACCGGACCGGACCGTGTGGTTTTTATATTTTAAATAATTTATTATATATGTGTGTGTGTGTATGTGTGTATATAGTGTGTATATATGTGTGAGTATGTGTGTGTATATATACACGTATTATTAGACATAGTTAAATTTAAATTATTATAGTGTATATAAAAATATATATTACTAAATGTCTAAATACTAACAGTACGTAAATGAAAAAATGGTTTAGCCCAAATCTCAAAAGCAAATGAAAGCAAGTCACATACTTTAATTTACCTTTACTTTAAGTCCTTAAATCAGGTTTTAATCATAGAATCTCAGTTGTCACTTTCATCCTTATTCCTTACTCGGGCTAGTCAAGTAAAAATTTAAATTATCTATACTATATATAATATACAAGTGAAGGGCAAATTAAGACGATAGATTTTAAGTACTTTACAATTGTTAAGGCACATGGTACAAGAGTAAGAGGGACAAAGTGGTCATTTGTAACACAAATATCACGTGTCTTTCATATTTTACCAATATACTTACAATCTTGGTCCCTCTACTTTAATCAACTTTATATAAATTTAAAGAATAGTTACAAATTCAACCTCTATCTTTTATCTATTTACTCTTTTTAGTTTCAATTATAACCCAACTTCCCCACGATTTTTAAACGGTCATAATTTTTTCGTACGTTAATATTTTTTAAAAAAAACTTGCACCATAAAAACGAACATTTTATTCTCTTTAATTTAAGTATGGTATTATCATAGTTTGTTTAAGATATAAAAATAACATTTTATGTATAGGCGTTTGTGGTCCGGTTTTGATGGGTTTGGATTAAACTGTGAGCCAAATCATTAGTAATGGTATGTTGTCGTTGAAAACTGAAACCGGACCGTTGAGAATTTAAACCAACCAAACTGAATCATTACCAACGATTTGGTTTGTACTTCTATAATAAATTGAGTATAAAATATGACAAACGATTTCACGGTTTTAAATAGAATAATAAACGCCCATAAATATATACGTGATTACCAAATTATGTATCACACCCCGCCTTCGGGCCTAAGCGTGTGACTCACAGTTGGTACCACTTTTGTCAATTTATCAAAGTTTGCAGCAGAAATGTTATTTTAAAATATTTACTTTCATAACATAGGGAATTGAATTCCTTTGTTTGTTTTACAAAATTATTTGTTTAAAAACAAGTTTAATATATATATGCCATACAAAATTTGCTGAGCCGCCAGCTGTAAACTATGCCTAGTGTTCTTCTATCTCCACTGGCATATCCATCACTATTCCTTACCCCTGGTTACCTGAAAACAGTTTCAAAATACGTTAGCTATATGCTGGTGAATACGCTGACTCAATAAAACATTTTCACAATTCGTAATGACACAACACCAATAGTGTTCAACGACTCAGTGGTTCTCAATCCCATCTCATCGGAACTAAACATACGCACAAACCACATAATCGGACTTCACTCGCCCTAGAGACAGTCACTTGTCTCATGGTCAGTATGTCTGTAGTGTGCCCACTACAGTACATATATGTAAGGATCCAGACAAATGTGTATTTTAGCCTAAGTGTTTAGTATTACCTTGTATCAAAACGTTTTAGAGGATTTGAACCAACCCTCATGCAAATATTTCCATAACTCTTTTACATATGGATAACAGTCCATAGTTTCAAAGAGTAAATATCTTTTCAAAATATACAGTACATAGACGTATTCACGTCATAAAACATTTCACACTATAAAAAGGTTTGGACGTATTCACCTTTTGTTGATTTCAAGATTTCTCACCAACAGAAGTCTGATCTTTATCTCGGACCTATAATACGAGAATAACATTCTATAAATAACTAGATCTATAATCTAGCTATAGACCTTAAGTCTATTTGCAAAACCTTTACCTTGATATTCATTTCATTTTACAAAATATTTATATGCTACGTTTCTTCATCATGAAGAACCGTATATATCAAGTTTCTTCTTTCATAAGTAATATCTTTATAAAAATAAAGAGCAACATTTCATCAATTATCTTATCTTATGAAAGCTTATATTTCACTTACTTACTTGATCAAGGTATAGACTATACCCTTGACTAGGGTCTAGGCTATATAAAATAATAACTTAAGCAGAATCCCTACCTTACGCGGGTATTTTGATTTGCCTAAGCCTTGTACCAATAGCACTTCTAGTTAAACCGTCAAAACCTTGTTTCAAACTCGCTTAACCACTCGACAGAGCGTTAAAACTTCAATTCATGCACGTTTTACGAGAAATCAGAGTCTCGAAACCTCACGATCGTCGGGAACGCGTCCCTAGGTTATGTGTGTGTAAAGAAAGGTGTTTTTGGGATGAGAATGCTTCAATCCCGTAGCCCCCTTTTATAGGCAAAGTTTTGACCACCATCGCGTAGCACGATGGGGTTTTCCCCTGGCCATCGCGTAGCGTGACGCCGCAATTCACCAGAGGTTGCCATGTGTTGACACGTGGTTGATCCGGTTACTTAACCGGGTCATCGCGTAGCGCGATACCCCCTTCCTTCTGGACCATCGCGTAGCGCGACGCCCCTTTTTCTAAACTCATGGGAAACTGCATCGCGTAACGCGATTATCTAGCCTGTATACCCGTCGCGTAGCGCGATGGGTCTGGAAATCATAATTTTTATTTTTAGTCCTTGAACTTTAGTATCTTGTCACTTGTTGGTCGACCTTCCGTAGTTCAAAAAAATACCAAAGCGGCCCGCGGCGATGCGAGCGTGCGAAGTGCTAAGTGCGCCATCGAAACGCCACATTACGCCCATTGCCCGAGTCCGAGTCCGAGTCCGTGTCCGTGCGCGTCGGGTGAGGACTAGTGAGAGTGGTTAGCCCCAAAAGAACGTTATCATGGAAAACTTATTCCTTATAAAGTGCTTTTATTTCTTTCCCACCTTCCATGTGGGATGGAGTTTGATGCACAGAATATATAAATTGTTTATCGTGTGGAATTGTTCTGGGGTAACATAGTTCCCAGAGGTTATTATTGTTCTGGGGTAACATAGTTCCCAGAGGTTATTATTGTTCTGGGGTAACGTAGTTCCCAGAAGATTAATGGAAATGTTCTGGGGTAACATAGTTCCCAGCATAATTACATTACTAATAAATGATTATTAAAATGATCTGTCGGTGTTTATTTAAATTAGTGAAACTCACCAACTATTCGTAGTTGACCCGTTTTCTTTACATGTTTTCTAGGTATGCCCAAGTTGGAATGAGTGATATGTGCTTAATGATCTGTGCTACTTGTTGGAAGCTTGCTGATCTATATTTTGTAATGAATATATTAATGTCTTATCGGTATAACATGTGTGTAACACCTAGACAGTAACGAAACTCGCAACAATGTAATATGATATAAATTAATGTAGTGGTATTTTCTTTATAAGCAATGCTGTTGATATCAGATGTGTCTGTTGCATCCCGTTTACGTTTCCGCTGCGGTTACG
Source organism: Bidens hawaiensis (assembly GCF_021521415.1). Lineage (NCBI taxonomy): Eukaryota > Viridiplantae > Streptophyta > Magnoliopsida > Asterales > Asteraceae > Bidens > Bidens hawaiensis. The sequence continues at coordinate 58,173 of NW_027500270.1, forward strand.
GGGTGTTACAGAACTTGGTATCAGAGCCATTGGTTATAAAGAATTAGGATGTCTTTAAAAGATACCTAAAATATAACCAGTAGCTCAAGTATTATAGGATCTGAATATCAACTAATAATATATTGTGACGAGATCGGGATGAACTTGGATGGACAGGTGGGTTATTATGGTCCGGAACATAATAACAGACTTGTCTGCACGAGGGAATTCATGGAAAGTCACGGGGGACTTTAATAGGTAAAATTGGCAACATACGTGCAAATATGTGATAATATTGTTATGTGGTCAAGTTGTATAAGTGTATATTAATTTGATTATGATTTACACTATGGAAAGAACTATATGTTTGTTAACTTGTGTGCAGGTAATATGTCAAGAACCCCCAGTGTGTCGATCGAGGAGGACCCGGAGGAGGTCAGCTCCGGGGACTCCGGGAGCCCACTTGTAGCATCTAGCACCGAGCCTTCCGAGGCTAGCTTTAGGAGTTCCGGCCAGTCCTCCTCAGCTAGGATGGCCAGATCCCCGACCCCACCCGCACCACAGGTTGCTCCTGCACCCCCTGGATTCGGACCCCGCCTCACGGCGCGGATCAGTATTCCACCGGTCCGACCTATCTCGCCCCCACCCAGACCTGCTACTCGCAGGGGCGAGTCCTCCAGCTCTCGTCCCGAGCCTGCGACTCTACCGGTGTGGGGTCTCCCGAGACAGGAACGGGACGCTGCGGCCTGGCTCCGAACGCTCACCGAACAGGTGAACGAGCACTCCGCCGCCTTGACGGTAGGAGTCCAGAGGAGAATGTACTTGGGTGATTGCATACTGGATCATCAGTATGCAATTGCCCAGCTGAAGAGGGAGTGCTCATACTCCCAATGGATGCTTGACCGGATGGAGAGTCGGGTTCGGGTTATGATGGCGGTGTTAGTGGTGTTGGTGGCGATGTTGGTGGGGTTGGTTTACCACCATGTTTAGTTGTTTTGGGTTGGGGATAGACAGGGACCATTTTTTTTTTATACTCTGTGTAAGCAGTTAGTGGTGATGCTAACATGGAGTGAATCTTGTTTAGTTATAATACAACCACTGGCCCTTAGGGTGGGTCTCTTTTGGGGCATATCAGTATAGATACTTTTGGGCATCATTCAAGCACTGACCCGTTGCGGGTTATGTCGAGATGATGCCGACATAGGCCCTATGTAGGAAAACTTATCTAATGTAATAGTGACAGGAAAGTAATATGAACGGATGTTTGTGTAATATGTACTAACGTTTATTAATGAATGGAATGTTTGTTGTGTTTTATGATTGGAATTTGTATTGATTATATATATTTTCTTGATGTTGTGTAGAATGGCACCAAAACGTTCAGCCCAATTGTCGGAAGTGGACGTGAGCCGTCTGGTTGCTCGCCAGTTGGAGGAAGCGATACCAGATATAGTATCGCGCATCGCCGCCAGTATTAACAACTCGACCAATCCAACCCCTCCGAGCAATCAAACGACCACCAATAATGACGGGGAACGAAATACTAATCCTCCGCAGAATGAAAACACGATTCCGAGTAATGACGCACCGCCTAGGGTGGTCGTTACAGACAGTAATGGCCCTATACCTACGGTAGAGACGAACCGTACTGAACTGATTCGTGCATCCAAGGGATGTTCGATCAAGGACTTTATGTTGTGCAAGCCATTAGAGTTTAGCGGGTCTGAAGGACCGAATGGGTTAGTTAAATGGATAGAGAAAATAGAATCAGTGGTGAATATCAGCAACTGTCCCGAGGATTGTGTCGTTAAGTACGCCACCTGTACATTCACAGACCATGCCTTGACATGGTGGAACACCATAGTACAGACTCGAGGTCAGGCGGCGACAAACCATATGACCTGGACAGAGCTTAAGGCTCTTGTGTTGGAACATTTCTGCCCAAAGAATGAATTGCAGAAACTGGAAAATGAGTTGTGGAATCTGGAGATGAAGGGGGCGGACCACTTGGGTTATACCAATCGGTTTAATGAACTGTCACGATTAGTACCGTGGTTGGTCACCCCAGAGACGAAGAGGGTGGAACGTTATATTTGGGGACTTACTCCAGTAGTGAGGAGTATAGTTAACGCGGGGGGACACCAGACGTATGAAAGTGCAGTGACACAGGCTGGCATTGTCACGTATGATTTCTTACGGAGCGGATCACTAAAGGTGACAGGAGAATCCGCTGGGGGAAAACGGGGTACACATGACCATAGGATCCAGGAAAAGCAGCAAAGCAAACGAGCTAGGCCCGCTGCCCAGAGCTATGCCATGACTAGTTCGGGCGGAAGGCAACAACCGCAGAAGGGAACGTTTCCTAAGTGCGGGAAATGTGGTTACCACCATGGTGGCGTGTGCAAAGAGGTGGTGTGCCACCGGTGTGGCAGGATTGGACACTACGCACCAAATTGTAAGACAAATCTGAACAACCTGAACCGACAACCGCAACCTATCCGTGCGCAGCCATTTAGGACCCAACCGGCCCGACAGCAAAACCCGCAAGGAAACTAAATGGTGACCACTAGCCGTGCTTTCTACGAATGCGGCAGCACGGATCACTTCAAAAGGAACTGCCCGAAACTGAACCAGGGAGGAAACGGGAGACAACTCACGGGTCAGGCATCGTCGTCCAATCCGGCGCGAGGCCGAGCATTCGTGATGGGGGCAAACGAGGCACGCCAGGACCCCAGCGTAGTGACAGGTACCTTCCTCGTCTCTGATCATTACGCTTCTGTATTATTTGATACAGGCGCCGATAGAAGTTTTGTCTCCGTTAGATTCCTTTCGATAGCAAACCTTCCTATTGGTGAAACCATAGAACCTTACACCGTAGAAGTCGCTAACGGTAAAACCATGATAGTTAATCAGATAGTTCGGAATTGCCCTTTTATTCTGAACGAACAATCCTTTCTGATTGACTTGTTACCGGTAGAATTGGGTAGTTTTGACGTGATAGTGGGAATGGATTGGCTAGCACGTAACAGGGTAGAAATAAACTGTGAAAAGAAAATCGTCAAGATCCGAGTGTCGGATGACGAGGAGGTATTAGTGCAAGGAGAAAAATCCGGCACCATGATACCATTTATATCCCATCTCAAGGTGTTAAAATTTATACGTCAGGGATGTGTGGCGTATCTAGCGAGCCTGACGGCCACTGATTCTGAGGAAAAACGGGTGGACGATATTCCCGTGGTACGCGAATTTCCACAAGTTTTCCCAGATGAGCTTCCTGGATTACCGCCAACCCGACAGGTCGAATTCAGAATCGATCTGTTACCTCAAGCTGGCCCTGTTGCTAAGGCGCCCTACCAACTTGCACCATCCGAGATGCAAGAATTATCCAACCAGTTGCAGGAATTGTTGGATAAAGGATTTATACGTCTCAGTTATTCCCCGTGGGGTGCACCTGTACTATTCGTGAAAAAGAAGGACGGGAGCCTTAGAATGTGCATTGATTACAGGGAATTGAACAAGTTGACAATCAAAAATAAGTATCCTCTCCCCCGAATCGATGATCTGTTCGACCAACTACAAGGTGCGAGCTACTTTTCAAAAATAGATCTTAGATCGGGATACCATCAGGTTAGAATTCAGGAGGAGGATATCCCAAAAACCGCATTCCGGACTCGCTACGGCCATTACGAGTTCTTAGTTATGCCTTTTGGGCTAACAAATGCGCCAGCAGTATTCATGGATCTCATGAATCGAGTCTGTAAACCCTATCTCGACAAATTCGTCATTGTATTTATTGACGATATTTTGATATACTCGAAGAGTAAAGAAGAGCACGAGCAACACTTAAAGTTAGTTTTAGAGCTCCTGGATCAGGAGAAGTTATATGCAAAATTCTCCAAGTGTAACTTCTGGTTATAAGAGGTGCAATTCCTCGGTCACGTTATAAACCACCAAGGAATACACATTGATCCGAGTAAGGTTGAAGCAATTAAGAATTGGCAAGCGCCTAAATCTCCAAAGGAAATCCGCTAATTCTTAGGCTTAGCTGGATACTATCGTCGATTTATAGAGAACTTTTCCAGCATCGCCCAACCTTTAACCCTCCTGACTCAAAAGGATCGGAAGTATGAATGGGGTGAAGAGCAGGAAACGGCGTTTCAAACGCTAAAACAAAGATTGTGCCAAGCGCCAATCTTAAGTCTCCCCGACGGAGACGATGGTTTTGTTGTGTATTGTGACGCATCCCGGAGAGGGTTAGGATGCGTATTGATGCAAAATAGTAAGGTTATAGCCTATGCTTCTCGATAATTAAAAGTTCACGAGAAAAATTACACTACTCATGACCTAGAACTGGGAGCAGTCATCTTCGCACTTAAAATCTGGAGGCACTATCTCTACGGTACAAAGTGCACCATCTTCACTGATCATAAAAGTTTGCAACACATATTCAATCAGAAAGAACTGAATATGAGACAACGAAGGTGGGTCGAGTTACTAAGTGACTATGACTGTGACATCCGATATCACCCCGGCAAGGCTAACGTTGTAGCCGATGCCTTGAGTAGGAAAGATCGAGTTAAGCCACTACGCGTGCGAGCGTTGGGAATGATAGTCCAGTCGAACCTTTCGGATTTGATTCGAGTCGCTCAACGCGAGGCGTTGAAAGGGGACCAATTGGAAAAAGAGGGACTTTTCTGTAACGAGAAGAATTTCGAACAGCGTGTGGACGAAATTCTCTATTTCAAATATCGGATTTGGATTCCGACCCTCCACGACCTTCGTAAATTGATCATGGACGAAGCACATAAATCAAAATATTCCATACATCCGGGATCAGATAAAATGTACAAGGATGTGAAAGAATTTTACTGGTAGCCAGGTATGAAAAAGGATATAGCCACATAAGTCGGCAAGTGTACGACGTGTGCGAGAGTTAAGGCGGAGCACCAGAAACCCTCGGGAATGTTACAACAACCGGAAATTCCCGAATGGAAATGGGAGCAAATCACGATGGATTTCGTGACACACCTCCCTAAGACATCCCGGGGACATGATGCAATTTGGGTAATCGTGGATCGATTAACCAAATCGGCACATTTTATTCCGATTAGAAATAATTATAACACCGAGAGACTTGCGCAAATTTATATAAATGAAATAGTGTCTCGTCATGGCATCCCCATCTCGATCATCTCCGATAGGGATAGCCATTTCACCTCCAAACTTTGGCAAGCTGTCCAAGAAGCATTGGGAACACGTATTGACCTAAGCACAGCTTACCACCCTCAGACCGATGGTCAGTCTGAGAGGACCATTCAAACTTTGGAGGATTTGCTTCGTGCCTGCGTACTGGACTTTAAGGGAAACTGGGATCAACATCTCCCACTCGTTGAATTTTCCTATAATAACAGTTACCATAGCAGTATAAAGGCAGCACCTTATGAAGCATTGTATGGACGGAAGTGCCGATCACCACTTTGCTGGTCCGAAGTGGGTGACTCGCAGGTCATTAGATCGGATCTGGTCCAGGAGACGACCAGCAAGATTCTTGAAATTAAGAACAACCTGAAAGCCGCGCGGGATCAGCAGAAGAGTTATGCCGATACCCGTCGAAAACCGTTGTCATTTGAGAAGGGGGAAAAGGTATATTTGAAAGTATCACCCTGGAAAGGAGTGGTCAGATTTGGAAGGCGGGGAAGTTGGCCCCTAGATACATTGGACCATTCAGCATCACTGCAAAAATCGGTCCGGTAGCTTACCGATTAGAACTGCCTGAGGAACTAAGTGCAGTTCATAACGTGTTTCATGTGTCAAATTTGAAAAGATGTCTGGCGGATGAGACATCGGTGTTACCCTTAGAGGGTGTTCAAATAAATGATAAGCTCAACTTCGTAGAGGAGCCCATTGAAATAGTGGACGGTAAGATCAAGCAACTTAGACACAATAAGATCTCGTTGGTCAAAGTTAGATGGAATTCGCAACGAGGCCCAGAATTTACTTGGGAACGAAAGGATGAATTTCGGAAGAAATACCCCCACCTATTTCCTCAAAAGGAAGTAGTTGACGTGTAAAATTTCGAGGACGAAATTTTTATAACGGGGGGAGAATGTAACGATTCCGGCAAATCCAGGTATACCCTAGCCGGTATATACTATTTACGTGTCATTTAATATTGATTATATGAGTTATAGTACGTTTATACGAGTATATATGATTCATAGTACGAATCATACTCGATTATATAGTGAATCGTATTGGAATTAAATTAACCAATGAACGATTATTGAAACCCGAACGAATCGGGAATTACATTATAGACGAAGTATATAATGTTTAGTGATGTTTACGAAGTATTAATGCTTCGGGATAAGTGAATTATAGCACAGAAAAAGGATTTCGATTTATTAGTACGTCGGTACGATAAACGAAACCTTTAACATCAAACCAAGCAAGAGACGATCGATCAAGCCGAAAAAGATGCGTAATTATTAATAATATGATGTTTTAAGTCAATAAACGTCATGGGTTAAGTTTTTTTTAAGTTTTTAAGTCGGTTTTATGTAAATTTTATTTTAACCCGAAAAACGACCATTTTGGGCTCGTTTTAAGCCGAATTACGCGTTTAAACGAGAAACGAACTGAACCAGATTATCCAAAACATTATCCGGATTACGGAAATCCGAATATGTGGCTTAGAATGGACTTGTGGGTCCCATCCCACCCCAAATGGTGGACCGATCGGCCCACCCCTTCCATAATATCATTTCATTTTTTTTTTACAATATCAAACTCTCTCAAATCTCTTCATACATTTCAAGTGTTCATCCAAATTCATCACTTTTAACCAAGAACACAAGGTATAAGCATGTTATAATGCATAATCTTTGGTGTTGATTTCTTAATTTTGAGTTGTTTTGCAAGAACAAGAGGTTCCAAGTGAAATATGGGTGAAAACCCGAGATGGAACCGATCCTTGCTTGATCAAGTGATGTATACAAGTTATACACGGGATCTTGGTCCAAGAAACGAGTTAAAAGTGTCAATAACGAATTTTTACGGTTAAAATCTTTAAAAATGAATTTCCAAGTGAAAGACGGGTGAAAACCCGAGATGAAACCGACTCTTGCATGATCAAGAGATGTATACAAGTTATACAAGGGATCTTGGTCCAAGAAATGAGTAAAAAGAGTCGAGAACGGATTTTTACGGTTAAAAACCTTTGTTTTTATATCAAAACCGACACTATGAAAGAAATGGTTTGATTGTTGGTGTAAATTGCTTGGTATAGTGTTATTGTGCTTGTAAGTGTTGTATCTAGTGGCTAGCAAAGGCTAGAAACCAAGATCTTTGCGATCTAACGCTAGAAAACACAAGATAGTTCGGTTTTCGCGTGGTTTATGTATTTTGGACAGATTGTAGTACGCTTAGAGTCAGGTCACGAAATTTCACAGAGATGATCTACACATGAAAATATGAGATCTGTGAATTTTTGGTAATTTTTGGATAAAGGATGAATATTTGGTGAATTTAATGCTCGGTTTTGGCCAAAAATGGTGAAAAATAGCTAAACTTGATGAAAAATTCTGGAAAATTTAGGATAAGCTTTTTATAACATATAAAAGTCACACACAAAATTTGAGCTCAGTTGGAGAAGTCTAAGGGGGCTTTTCGGTAAAACGAGTTCTAGGGCTTTCTAGCTCGGTTTTTGTAAAAACGGTTTGAAAAATGAGTTTTGGGTTCTGGAAAAATTCCAAGGAGTTATGAGGATGGCAGGGATCGTCCCAGAAAAATTTGGGATTTTTCTAAAGTCTTTTGGTATTTTTGACATATTTAGTGTTTTAATAATGTTTAAAAATAGATAAATAAATGTAAATATAGAAAAATAAATCTGGAAAATTTTTATAAAATTTCTTACTGTCAAAATAAGTTTTGTCCAAAATTTCAAGACCCGAGACTAAACGGGTAATTATTTGTGCTAAAAAGAACATAAAAACAAATTTTTAAAGCTTAAAACGTGTAAACCGGCAAAACTCGCATAAGCGAGCTGACTGGTATATAAAAACCTAAAAATGGACCATTTTCATAATACTAAGTAAATTAAATAAAAGTAAATCATCCGAAAATAATTCGGATGATTTGGGTAATTTTACCCGATTTTACTGTTTCCGGCACCTAAATGACGGAAACGGGCCCCGCGGCCAAATGGGGTGTCCAAACCGAGCTCTAATTTCATCACTTTAACTAAAATAACAGTCAAACACCATTTTTGGGTCGGTTGTGAACAAACTCATTTTTGAAACTAAATAACCGTGCTAGGCACGCAAATCAAGGAAAACATAAAAATGATAATTTTGACCGTCAGACTCTAAGTAATGTCACAATCTGAGTCCTTAGAAGTGTCACGGGGTTAACATTGTCCCCGGATCGAGTACAGTACTGGGTTAACAATGTCCCCAGATGTACCGATTGACACGGATTTAATTTATGGGAATTATATAGTAACGACTTAGATATCATATTACAGATCCAGGCTTATAGCAGTTCATTGAAGCACGCCCCGACTCACAGAAAGGTGAGTTTTCACGAGCCCCTTTTTTTTTAATGAACCGTTTTAAATATTTTCCCGGGGCGGAAAGCATGTCTTTATTAAAGTATTTAAGTACATACCGATCGTATGGAAACACTTGTATATTTATATATATATGGTTTGATGCACAGAATATATAAATTGTTTATCGTGTGGAATTGTTCTGGGGTAACATAGTTCCCAGAGGTTATTATTGTTCTGGGGTAACATAGTTCCCAGAGGTTATTATTGTTCTGGGGTAACGTAGTTCCCAGAAGATTAATGGAAATGTTCTGGGGTAACATAGTTCCCAGCATAATTACATTACTAATAAATGATTATTAAAATGATCTGTCGGTGTTTAGTTAAATTAGTGAAACTCACCAACTATTCGTAGTTGACCCGTTTTCTTTACATGTTTTCTAGGTATGCCCAAGTTGGAATGATTGATATGTGCTTAATGATCTGTGCTACTTGTTGGAAGCTTGCTGATCTATATTTTGTAATGAATATATTAATGTCTTATCGGTATAACATGTGTGTAACACCTAGACAGTAACGAAACTCGCAACAATGTAATATGATATAAATTAATGTAGTGGTATTTTCTTTATAAGCAATGCTGTTGATATCAGATGTGTCTGTTGCATCCCGTTTACGTTTCCGCTGCGGTTACGGGGTGTTACAGAACTTGGTATCAGAGCCATTGGTTATAAAGAATTAGGATGTCTTTAAAAGATACCTAAAATATAACCAGTAGCTCAAGTATTATAGGATCTGAATATCAACTAATAATATATTGTGACGAGATCGGGATGAACTTGGATGGACATGTGGGTTATTATGGTCCGGAACATAATAACAGACTTGTCTGCACGAGGGAATTCAGGGAAAGTCACGGGGGACTTTAATAGGTAAAATTGGCAACATACGTGCAAATATGTGATAATATTGTTATGTGGTCAAGTTGTATAAGTAAGTGTATATTAATTTGATTATGATTTACACTATGGAAAGAACTATATGTTTGTTAACTTGTGTGCAGGTAATATGTCAAGAACCCCCAGTGTGTCGATCGAGGAGGACCCGGAGGAGGTCAGCTCCGGGGACTCCGGGAGCCCACTTGTAGCATCTAGCACCGAGCCTTCCGAGGCTAGCTTTAGGAGTTCCGGCCAGTCCTCCTCAGCTAGGATGGCCAGATCCCCGACCCCACCCGCACCACAGGTCGCTCCTGCACCCCCTGGATTCGGACCCCGCCTCACGGCGCGGATCAGTATTCCACCGGTCCGACCTATCTCGCCCCCACCCAGACCTGCTACTCGCAGGGGCGAGTCCTCCAGCTCTCGTCCCGAGCCTGCGACTCTACCGGTGTGGGGTCTCCCGAGACAGGAACGGGACGCTGCGGCCTGGCTCCGAACGCTCACCGAACAGGTGAACGAGCACTCCGCCGCCTTGACGGTAGGAGTCCAGAGGAGAATGTACTTGGGTGATTGCATACTGGATCATCAGTATGCAATTGCTCAGCTGAAGAGGGAGTGCTCATACTCCCAATGGATGCTTGACCGGATGGAGAGTCGGGTTCGGGTTATGATGGCGGTGTTAGTGGTGTTGGTGGCGATGTTGGTGGGGTTGGTTTACCACCATGTTTAGTTGTTTTGGGTTGGGGATAGACAGGGACCATTTTTTTTTATACTCTGTGTAAGCAGTTAGTGGTGATGCTAACATGGAGTGAATCTTGTTTAGTTATAATACAACCACTGGCCCTTAGGGTGGGTCTCTTTTGGGGCATATCAGTATAGATACTTTTGGGCATCATTCAAGCACTGACCCGTTGCGGGTTATGTCGAGATGATGCCGACATAGGCCCTATGTAGGAAAACTTATCTAATGTAATAGTGACAGGAAAGTAATATGAACGGATGTTTGTGTAATATGTACTAACGTTTATTAATGAATGGAATGTTTGTTGTGTTTTATGATTGGAATTTGTATTGATTATATATATTTTCTTGATGTTGTGTAGAATGGCACCAAAACGTTCAGCCCAATTGTCGGAAGTGGACGTGAGCCGTCTGGTTGCTCGCCAGTTGGAGGAAGCGATACCAGATATAGTATCGCGCATCGCCGCCAGTATTAACAACTCGACCAATCCAACCCCTCCGAGCAATCAAACGACCACCAATAATGACGGGGAACGAAATACTAATCCTCCGCAGAATGAAAACACGATTCCGAGTAATGACGCACCGCCTAGGGTGGTCGTTACAGACAGTAATGGCCCTATACCTACGGTAGAGACGAACCGTACTGAACCGATTCGTGCATCCAAGGGATGTTCGATCAAGGACTTTATGTTGTGCAAGCCATTAGAGTTTAGCGGGTCTGAAGGACCGAATGGGTTAGTTAAATGGATAGAGAAAATAGAATCAGTGGTGAATATCAGCAACTGTCCCGAGGATTGTGTCGTTAAGTACGCCACCTGTACATTCACAGACCATGCCTTGACATGGTGGAACACCATAGTACAGACTCGAGGTCAGGCGGCGACAAACCATATGACCTGGACAGAGCTTAAGGCTCTTGTGTTGGAACATTTCTGCCCAAAGAATGAATTGCAGAAACTGGAAAATGAGTTGTGGAATCTGGAGATGAAGGGGGCGGACCACTTGGGTTATACCAATCGGTTTAATGAACTGTCACGATTAGTACCGTGGTTGGTCACCCCAGAGACGAAGAGGGTGGAACGTTATATTTGGGGACTTACTCCAGTAGTGAGGAGTATAGTTAACGCGGGGGGACACCAGACGTATGAAAGTGCAGTGACACAGGCTGGCATTGTCACGTATGATTTCTTACGGAGCGGATCACTAAAGGTGACAGGAGAATCCGCTGGGGGAAAACGGGGTACACATGACCATAGGATCCAGGAAAAGCAGCAAAGCAAACGAGCTAGGCCCGCTGCCCAGAGCTATGCCATGACTAGTTCGGGCGGAAGGCAACAACCGCAGAAGGGAACGTTTCCTAAGTGCGGGAAATGTGGTTACCACCATGGTGGCGTGTGCAAAGAGGTGGTGTGCCACCGGTGTGGCAGGATTGGACACTACGCACCAAATTGTAAGACAAATCTGAACAACCTGAACCGACAACCGCAACCTATCCGTGCGCAGCCATTTAGGACCCAACCGGCCCGACAGCAAAACCCGCAAGGAAACTAAATGGTGACCACTAGCCGTGCTTGCTACGAATGCGGCAGCACGGATCACTTCAAAAGGAACTGCCCGAAACTGAACCAGGGAGGAAACGGGAGACAACTCACGGGTCAGGCATCGTCGTCCAATCCGGCGCGAGGCCGAGCATTCGTGATGGGGGCAAACGAGGCACGCCAGGACCCCAGCGTAGTGACAGGTACCTTCCTCGTCTCTGATCATTACGCTTCTGTATTATTTGATACAGGCGCCGATAGAAGTTTTGTCTCCGTTAGATTCCTTTCGATAGCAAACCTTCCTATTGGTGAAACCATAGAACCTTACACCGTAGAAGTCGCTAACGGTAAAACCATGATAGTTAATCAGATAGTTCGGAATTGCCCTTTTATTCTGAACGAACAATCCTTTCTGATTGACTTGTTACCGGTAGAATTGGGTAGTTTTGACGTGATAGTGGGAATGGATTGGCTAGCACGTAACAGGGTAGAAATAAACTGTGAAAAGAAAATCGTCAAGATCCGAGTGTCGGATGACGAGGAGGTATTAGTGCAAGGAGAAAAATCCGGCACCATGATACCATTTATATCCCATCTCAAGGTGTTAAAATTTATACGTCAGGGATGTGTGGCGTATCTAGCGAGCCTGACGGCCACTGATTCTGAGGAAAAACGGGTGGACGATATTCCCGTGGTACGCGAATTTCCACAAGTTTTCCCAGATGAGCTTCCTGGATTACCGCCAACCCGACAGGTCGAATTCAGAATCGATCTGTTACCTCAAGCTGGCCCTGTTGCTAAGGCGCCCTACCGACTTGCACCATCCGAGATGCAAGAATTATCCAACCAGTTGCAGGAATTGTTGGATAAAGGATTTATACGTCCCAGTTATTCCCCGTGGGGTGCACCTGTACTATTCGTGAAAAAGAAGGACGGGAGCCTTAGAATGTGCATTGATTACAGGGAATTGAAAAAGTTGACAATCAAAAATAAGTATCCTCTCCCCCGAATCGATGATCTGTTCGACCAACTACAAGGTGCGAGCTACTTTTCAAAAATAGATCTTAGATCGGGATACCATCAGGTTAGAATTCAGGAGGAGGATATCCCAAAAACCGCATTCCGGACTCGCTACGGCCATTACGAGTTCTTAGTTATGCCTTTTGGGCTAACAAATGCGCCAGCAGTATTCATGGATCTCATGAATCGAGTCTGTAAACCCTATCTCGACAAATTCGTCATTGTATTTATTGACGATATTTTGATATACTCGAAGAGTAAAGAAGAGCACGAGCAACACTTAAAGTTAGTTTTAGAGCTCCTGGATCAGGAGAAGTTATATGCAAAATTCTCCAAGTGTAACTTCTGGTTATAAGAGGTGCAATTCCTCGGTCACGTTATAAACCACCAAGGAATACACGTTGATCCGAGTAAGGTTGAAGCAATTAAGAATTGGCAAGCGCCTAAATCTCCAAAGGAAATCCGCTAATTCTTAGGCTTAGCTGGATACTATCGTCGATTTATAGAGAACTTTTCCAGCATCGCCCAACCTTTAACCCTCCTGACTCAAAAGGATCGGAAGTATGAATGGGGTGAAGAGCAGGAAACGGCGTTTCAAACGCTAAAACAAAGATTGTGCCAAGCGCCAATCTTAAGTCTCCCCGACGGAGACGATGGTTTTGTTGTGTATTGTGACGCATCCCGGAGAGGGTTAGGATGCGTATTGATGCAAAATAGTAAGGTTATAGCCTATGCTTCTCGACAATTAAAAGTTCACGAGAAAAATTACACTACTCATGACCTAGAACTGGGAGCAGTCATCTTCGCACTTAAAATCTGGAGGCACTATCTCTACGGTACAAAGTGCACCATCTTCACTGATCATTAAAGTTTGCAACACATATTCAATCAGAAAGAACTGAATATGAGACAACGAAGGTGGGTCGAGTTACTGAGTGACTATGACTGTGACATCCGATATCACCCCGGCAAGGCTAACGTTGTAGCCGATGCCTTGAGTAGGAAAGATCGAGTTAAGCCACTACGCGTGCGAGCGTTGGGAATGATAGTCCAGTCGAACCTTTCGGATTTGATTCGAGTCGCTCAACGCGAGGCGTTGAAAGGGGACCAATTGGAAAAAGAGGGACTTTTCTGTAACGAGAAGAATTTCGAACAGCGTGTGGACGAAATTCTCTATTTCAAAGATCGGATTTGGATTCCGACCCTCCACGACCTTCGTAAATTGATCATGGACGAAGCACATAAATCAAAATATTCCATACATCCGGGATCAGATAAAATGTACAAGGATATGAAAGAATTTTACTGGTAGCCAGGTATGAAAAAGGATATAGCCACATAAGTCGGCAAGTGTACGACGTGTGCGAGAGTTAAGGCGGAGCACCAGAAACCCTCGGGAATGTTACAACAACCGGAAATTCCCGAATGGAAATGGGAGCAAATCACGATGGATTTCGTGACACACCTCCCTAAGACATCCCGGGGACATGATGCAATTTGGGTAATCGTGGATCGATTAACCAAATCGGCACATTTTATTCCGATTAGAAATAATTATAACACCGAGAGACTTGCGCAAATTTATATAAATGAAATAGTGTCTCGTCATGGCATCCCCATCTCGATCATCTCCGATAGGGATAGCCATTTCACCTCCAAACTTTGGCAAGCTGTCCAAGAAGCATTGGGAACACGTATTGACCTAAGCACAGCTTACCACCCTCAGACCGATGGTCAGTCTGAGAGGACCATTCAAACTTTGAAGGATTTGCTTCGTGCCTGCGTACAGGACTTTAAGGGAAACTGGGATCAACATCTCCCACTCGTTGAATTTTCCTATAATAACAGTTACCATAGCAGTATAAAGGCAGCACCTTATGAAGCATTGTATGGACGGAAGTGCCGATCACCACTTTGCTGGTCCGAAGTGGGTGACTCGCAGGTCATTAGATCGGATCTGGTCCAGGAGACGACCAGCAAGATTCTTGAAATTAAGAACAACCTGAAAGCCGCGCGGGATCGGCAGAAGAGTTATGCCGATACCCGTCGAAAACCGTTGTCATTTGAGAAGGGGGAAAAGGTATATTTGAAAGTATCACCCTGGAAAGGAGTGGTCAGATTTGGAAGGCGGGGAAGTTGGCCCCTAGATACATTGGACCATTCAGCATCACTGCAAAAATCGGTCCGGTAGCTTACCGATTAGAACTGCCTGAGGAACTAAGTGCAGTTCATAACGTGTTTCATGTGTCAAATTTGAAAAGATGTCTGGCGGATGAGACATCGGTGTTACCCTTAGAGGGTGTTCAAATAAATGATAAGCTCAACTTCGTAGAGGAGCCCATTGAAATAGTGGACGGTAAGATCAAGCAACTTAGACACAATAAGATCTCGTTGGTCAAAGTTAGATGGAATTCGCAACGAGGCCCAGAATTTACTTGGGAACGAAAGGATGAATTTCGGAAGAAATACCCCCACCTATTTCCTCAAAAAGAAGTAGTTGACGTGTAAAATTTCGAGGACGAAATTTTTATAACGGGGGGAGAATGTAACGATTCCGGCAAATCCAGGTATACCCTAGCCGGTATATACTATTTACGTGTCATTTAATATTGATTATATGAGTTATAGTACGTTTATACGAGTATATATGATTCATAGTACGAATCATACTCGATTATATAGTGAATCGTATTGGAATTACAATTAACCAATGAACGATTATTGAAACCCGAACGAATCGGGAATTACATTATAGACGAAGTATATAATGTTTAGTGATGTTTACGAAGTATTAATGCTTCGGGATAAGTGAATTATAGCACAGAAAAAGGATTTCGATTTATTAGTACGTCGGTACGATAAACGAAACCTTTAACATCAAACCAAGCAAGAGACGATCGATCAAGCCGAAAAAGATGCGTAATTATTAATAATATGATGTTTTAAGTCAATAAACGTCATGGGTTAAGTTTTTTTTAAGTTTTTAAATCGGTTTTATGTAAATTTTATTTTAACCCGAAAAACGACCATTTTGGGCTCGTTTTAAGCCGAATTACGCGTTTAAACGAGAAACGAACTGAACCAGATTATCCAAAACATTATCCGGATTACGGAAATCCGAATATGTGGCTTAGAATGGACTTGTGGGTCCCATCCCACCCCATATGGTGGACCGATCGGCCCACCCCTTCCATAATATCATTTCATTTTTTTTTTTACAATATCAAACTCTCTCAAATCTCTTCATACATTTCAAGTGTTCATCCAAATTCATCACTTTTAACCAAGAACACAAGGTATAAGCATGTTATAATGCATAATCTTTGGTGTTGATTTCTTAATTTTGAGTTGTTTTGCAAGAACAAGAGGTTCCAAGTGAAATATGGGTGAAAACCCGAGATGGAACCGATCCTTGCTTGATCAAGTGATGTATACAAGTTATACACGGGATCTTGGTCCAAGAAACGAGTTAAAAGTGTCAATAACGAATTTTTACGGTTAAAATCTTTAAAAATGAATTTCCAAGTGAAAGACGGGTGAAAACCCGAGATGAAACCGACTCTTGCATGATCAAGAGATGTATACAAGTTATACAAGGGATCTTGGTCCAAGAAATGAGTAAAAAGAGTCGAGAACGGATTTTTACGGTTAAAAACCTTTGTTTTTATATCAAAACCGACACTATGAAAGAAATGGTTTGATTGTTGGTGTAAATTGCTTGGTATAGTGTTATTGTGCTTGTAAGTGTTGTATCTAGTGGCTAGAAAAGGCTAGAAACCAAGATCTTTGCGATCTAACGCTAGAAAACACAAGATAGTTCGGTTTTCGCGTGGTTTATGTATTTTGGACAGATTGTAGTACGCTTAGAGTCAGGTCACGAAATTTCACAGAGATGATCTACACATGAAAATATGAGATCTGTGAATTTTTGGTAATTTTTGGATAAAGGATGAATATTTGGTGAATTTAATGCTCGGTTTTGGCCAAAAATGGTGAAAAATAGCTAAACTTGATGAAAAATTCTGGAAAATTTAGGATAAGCTTTTTATAACATATAAAAGTCACACACAAAATTTGAGCTCAGTTGGAGAAGTCTAAGGGGGCTTTTCGGTAAAACGAGTTCTAGGGCTTTCTAGCTCGGTTTTTGTAAAAACGGTTTGAAAAATGAGTTTTGGGTTCTGGAAAAATTCCAAGGAGTTATGAGGATGGCAGGGATCGTCCCAGAAAAATTTGGGATTTTTCTAAAGTCTTTTGGTATTTTTGACATATTTAGTGTTTTAATAATGTTTAAAAATAGATAAATAAATGTAAATATAGAAAAATAAATCTGGAAAATTTTTATAAAATTTCTTACTGTCAAAATAAGTTTTGTCCAAAATTTCAAGACCCGAGACTAAACGGGTAATTATTTGTGCTAAAAAGAACATAAAAACAAATTTTTAAAGCTTAAAACGTGTAAACCGGCAAAACTCGCATAAGCGAGCTGACTGGTATATAAAAACCTAAAAATGGACCATTTTCATAATACTAAGTAAATTAAATAAAAGTAAATCATCCGAAAATAATTCGGATGATTTGGGTAATTTTACCCGATTTTACTGTTTCCGGCACCTAAATGACGGAAACGGGCCCCGCGGCCAAATGGGGTGTCCAAACCGAGCTCTAATTTCATCACTTTAACTAAAATAACAGTCAAACACCATTTTTGGGTCGGTTGTGAACAAACTCATTTTTGAAACTAAAAACGGATAACCGTGCTAGGCACGCAAATCAAGGAAAACATAAAAATGATAATTTTGACCGTCAGACTCTAAGTAATGTCACAATCTGAGTCCTTAGAAGTGTCACGGGGTTAACATTGTCCCCGGATCGAGTACAGTACTGGGTTAACAATGTCCCCAGATGTACCGATTGACACGGATTTAATTTATGGGAATTATATAGTAACGACTTAGATATCATATTACAGATCCAGGCTTATAGCAGTTCATTGTAGCACGCCCCGACTCACAGAAATGTGAGTTTTCACGAGCCCCTTTTTTTTTAATGAACCGTTTTAAATATTTTCCCGGGGCGGAAAGCATGTCTTTATTAAAGTATTTAAGTACATACCGATCGTATGGAAACACTTGTATATTTATATATATATGGTTTGATGCACAGAATATATAAATTGTTTATCGTGTGGAATTGTTCTGGGGTAACATAGTTCCCAGAGGTTATTATTGTTCTGGGGTAACATAGTTCCCAGAGGTTATTATTGTTCTGGGGTAACATAGTTCCCAGAAGATTAATGGAAATGTTCTGGGGTAACATAGTTCCCAGCATAATTACATTACTAATAAATGATTATTAAAATGATCTGTCGGTGTTTATTTAAATTAGTGAAACTCACCAACTATTCGTAGTTGACCCGTTTTCTTTACATGTTTTCTAGGTATGCCCTAGTTGGAATGATTGATATGTGCTTAATGATCTGTGCTACTTGTTGGAAGCTTGCTGATCTATATTTTGTAATGAATATATTAATGTCTTATCGGTAAAACATGTGTGTAACACCTAGACAGTAACGAAACTCGCAACAATGTAACATGATATAAATTAATGTAGTGGTATTTTCTTTATAAGCAATGCTGTTGACATCAGATGTGTCTGTTGCATCCCGTTTACGTTTCCGCTGCGGTTACGGGGTGTTACACATAATATGCTTTCTTTTCTTTATAATACTTTTTCTCATTACCTTTCCCATAATTATTTCTGGTCTTTTATCTTTATAAACTTATCAAATTTGGAAACAATTGAAATGCCAACCAACCAGCCATGATTTATATTTCTTTACATAAAAAATTAGCCATAAATAGTTAATAGGCAGCCCATAAAACATTGTGTGCATGGTTGATGGAGCTTAATGGAAAAACTTATGGAAACTTGTTTTAGTGTCATAATGTGCAATTAAAGTGTTTTTGGAAACAATTGAAGCATCTGTGATTTAAGTATTTATAGAAAGAGAGAATTTCATAGAATAGTAACTAAGTTAAAAGTGTTCCAATTAGGTTACTTAACTTTAAAAAGTGTTCCAATTAAGCACTCAACTTTATTTTATTAAATTAAAAGCTTTAACATGTTTTTTTAGCATTTTCCTTTTTTGTTTCACATAGAAAGTTTTTTTATTTTTTTTATGTTGGCGTTGAGTAGTGACGTGGATTTTATTTTTTATTTTTAAATTTTAATATAATTAACACTTTTTTTAATTATTTAAATTTAACTATATATTTTGTAAATTCCGAATCCGACATCTTATCCTCCATTTCTTTCTTGACATACAAAAAAATCGGTGAGACTCGATTTGAAGATTTAGTGACCCGATTCGGAAAAAAATTGCATGAGTGACCTAATTGGAACACTTTTGAAACTTTGTTACTATTCTATAAGATATTCCGTTATAGAAAACAGTAGCATCACAGGCAAATCTTTTATGAAGACTTTGATCATGTTCATTTTATGCATATAAATTTAATTATATATTATATATTATGTATGGCATCATCCGAGTCAATGTTCGGTCCGACCTCCAGGGTTGGTCCGACCTGTGACCCGGTAAGTCGTCCGGGTCTATGTCTGGTCCCGTTTGAAAACATTGGTTTGCTATTCTCTTTTTATATGACATTAAAAGTAATTAGCTGCACATTAGGTTTCATAGTAAATACATTTTAGCAGGGAGCAGTTAATAAACTAAATAGACGCAATTGAACAAAGGGTGGAGTTATAATAATAAGTGGAATGTGTCTAAAAAGTATAAGAAGTAATCTGGTGCGTTAGATTTGGTGATCTGATGGTCTAGATGGAAAGTGTGTTTTGAAGGCTGTGTGTTTTATTTTAATCCTTTTTTATAACACTCTAAGAGCATAATCGTTCAGTGCGTTATATTATATATGGAGACATTATCAATATATAATTATCATATTTTAATTCAAACTTAAAACACACCGCCAAGTACATCACAAGATATATTACTCTGTGTTTTAAATCAAATAATAATCAAAATTTAAAAACAACGCTAAATTTTAAATCCAAATTAAAACACAAGACCAAGAACAACAAGAAAAAATACACTTGGTTGGAAGATGAACAATAACACACTTATATGAAACATGATATATTGCTTCAGATCCAGTGTTATCTCTATATCTCTGAAACACTAAAATTATCCCCAAACACCTATTTTTAAGAAGCAACCCACCCCTATCTTCAATCCCTCTATTTCTAATTAAGGAAAAAAAAAACATTTTTGAAATTTTGAATTTTTCATAGGATTCATCATTGAAGTGGGTTTAAAGATTCAAAAAGGTTTAATCTCAATCAATAATTTATCAAATCATGAGCGTGAAAGGATGATATAGAGTTCCCCATATTCCTATAATCAAGTCTCACTTATATATTATTTTTCTATCAGATTCATGACTGAAATTCTAGCCAAATCCCCCCTGTTCTAAAATTTATGACTGTAAATGAACCGAACGTTCAGTGAACTTTCGTGAACCGTTCGGTGGGAAGTTCGCTTATGTTCATTTATTTAATAAACGAACGAACATGAACCAAAAAAATGTGTTCGTTTAATTAAACGAACGAACATGAACACATATTCCGTTCGTTCATTTATGTTCATGAACGTTCGTTTATGTCTATTTATTTATGTTCGTTTATGTATTAATAGAAAATAATTAAATATTATATAGATAGGTCATCTGCTTAAAGGTTTTATATTTGTTAATTTGTGTTCGTTTAAGTGTTTCATTTTAGTTCCTTTATATTTGTGTTCATTTACATTTGTTCATACATGTTCATTTATCTTTGTGCAGTTATGTTCGTTTAGAGTTGAAACAAACGAAAACATATGTCCATTTTTTAATAAACGAACATGAACATAAATATTTGTTTGTTTAAGTGTCTGTGTTCTTTTAAAGTTAAATGAACGAACACGAACATGCCCTTATTTGTGTTCATTCGATTCGTTTACATGCTTTCATTAGTCACATTAATGAATACATCGGTCTCAATCTTTAGGCTCTGCCGATTTTTTTATGTTTGTGAACACATTAATTTCCTTAATGAACGAACACGAACATAAATCTCGTTCGGTAAGTGTTCGTGAACCGTTCATGAACACATTATTTTATTAACGAACGAACATGAACAAGGCTTTGTTCGTGTTCGTTCGGTTCGTTTACAGCCCTACTAAAATTCATGAAACAACGGTGAATTGATGCGTATTTATGGGAAATGGTTAGATGGTATATTTTATGAAAATATGGAAATTGTTGTGGCCGTGGACATTGTAACCAGGAAAAAGGAAATTGTGATGTTTGTATTTAAATAGAGAGGGTAATTAATTTCATAATTCAATTCTATAATTAAAAAGAAATTATAGTTTACTATCTTACCCTTATGTCTTATAATGAATCTAACGGTTCACATTACTTCTTACATTTAAAAAAAAAAAAACTACTTCTTATTTTAACTTTACTCATTGAACAAATATACATGATGATAGCTCCTACAAGAAAATAGAAATGCAACGCTAACTTAATGCTAATAATTGTGATATACAGATAACGGAATCAGCTTAACACAGCACGTCGGATATGCTAACTAGTTTTGTTTTAAGCTTATACTTCATGAGTTAAGAACTTTGGATATGCGGTGTGATTAGTCAACCAGCATCTCTCTTGTTTGTGCTCTAAGAATATGATGTGTGCTTTGATAGAAAGGAACGACACAATAATATTTTTATATCTATTTTTTTGATGTATGATTGTGTGGCGCCAACAGTCCACACATTTTTTAGTACGTTTGGGTACCACCCCAGGCACAAGTAAAATATATATGCTATGATTATGTGAGCTAGAAGAATATCTTTTTATGTTTAATTTATTCATAACTCATAAGTTATTTTCTATTTTATCTTGATGTCTTTTTATTACTGTCTATACCGTTTCATTTACGTGTTGTGCATGTTTTCTTATTTACTAGGCGTTTGATTAAACTATATTTTACTTCTCCGTGACATGTATACGGGAACCAATGAAGAACCGTAAGAGGAAAAGGCCGTGGCTGAAATTAAATGGTGTCATGTTCACGTGTGAAGTTTCTGATGGACATGAAATTTCATTTTAATTTATAGTATTTCAGGAATTTTGTTTAATAACTTTAAAAGGTGATTTATCTATAATTATACGATTAACTTAATGTGACATGCCATTCTTTTAGGGGTGTGAAATTACGAGTATGTTGCCAGCTATACACAAACAACTTCAACATCGGTTAGACAGTCCTTTAAAACCTCAAATCAGTTTTACCGACTATATAGTATATACAAACTGTGAAAACTATAGTTGTTATGCTATGATACCATACAGAAGAATATGATGATTTTCTCATGAATTTGGATAGCTAACTTAAGAATTAAGAGCGATAATAGTCCGTTTGCTCATACTTGTAAACCACTACAGGAAATTATTTAAATGTTTTACATAAAGGATAGTTATCTGAACGGAATGAAATTATTTAAATGTTTCATATAAAGAATAGTTATCTAAACCGAATATTATAACTATCATTGTTATTTGAAACAAACCAACTCAATTAATTTGTATGGTATATAAAAAATAGCATACAATAAACTAGCCTGTAACTTTAACACGTCATATATGTTGTCAACCTTATCTAAATTGTTTGGGAAGTCCCCAGTCTTTTGTTGTATGGCATGAAAACATAGAATCATTTTTGTTTGGTATTTAGATGATTAAAATTAAGGATATTTGAATCTTTTTTCATGTGGCTCTTATATCAGTCTCGTTTTTATTTCTTCTATTTTTTATCTTAAATTTTATAATAACCCATTATATATATATATATATATAAATAATCAACGAAGGTTAAAGTTATAAAATATGGCATTCAATCAACATATGATAAAACAGTATAGGAAAATGTAGTTTATAACAATTGAATTCAAAAGGGGTGACAGCGCAACTTGTTGCCCGCTCACCTGGCTCACTATTGTAATTGGATTCTTTTATTATAATATAAATTAAAATTACTTACAATACCAAAATAAATCTTATCTTACTAATATATTAAAGCAAAACCATATATCCATATGGTATTCATCTAGGTTGTCCACATATGATGCTACATAATCAATTGCCTTTTATATTTTATCCATCTCATTAATATTTAAATTAAATCCTAATTAACATTATTAAAATGTATAACAATTCATTAAATGCATAAAATCCTTTATCAATTATTTTTCATTTAATTACCATTATAAAATTATATTAAGCTATTCATATAAATTTAGAAAGACTAATATTTAACCTTTTACAATTCAATATAAAATTCTTCATTAATTTTATTTTATATACATTTAAATCAATAATAAAAGTTTGACTATATAAATCAATACAATGGCTAAAATCTTGAAAAAATACTTAATGGTGAAAACCAGGACAAATCTTTTATTTTTTTTATATACATGTAATTCTATTTTAATACTTTAAGTTATAATTTCATTTAAATGAATATAAAATAAAAATTACAAATAAAAATTATTATATGAAATTTTAACTGAATTTATGTATTACATATAATAATTTTTATTTTTATTATAATTTCCACCCGTGTGAAACACGGGATCTAACCTAGATCTAACCTAGTATATACATTATAGCTAGTTTAGATAAGAGTTACAATTTGAATGGATAGGCAAAAGAAGACAAAGAAGTAGAATGGCCGAGACCTCGTACTTGACAGAGTTCTTTGAAAACAAATTTTACGTCTCTACTACGAAAATTTGATTTTCTGTTATACAACAACCGAGCCAGTGAGTTATATTGTTGAAATGAAGCAATGAGCTTGAAATATATTTCATGTAAAACGAATATGTTGAAAGTGTTAGAATTCCTGTTATACTTTTTTCTTTCTTAAATTTTATTTTTGATATGTACAACTAAAATCCACATTAGTTTTATAGAAATTGGTCATTGAATGAGTATCAATTTTAATGATCATAAACTTTTAAATAAACGTCTTTTATCTTATACTATTGTGATATCTTTATTTAGTCTTAGAGCATAAATATATGAGTGTGTATTTTACTTTTTAGAGTATGATTGTAAGTGATTATAACCAAATAGAAGAGAAAATGTTATTGCTTATGAGTAAATTTAGAGAAAAATTGTTCATACTCTATAGTTTTTTTAATAATTGGTGAAAGTGGTTGTGAGTAGATGAAAAAACAAATGTAATTGTAAAAGTATAAAAGAATATTATTTAATTAAAAAAGTAAAAAAAAAAATGTAAAGATTTTTAATGTAATTACAAAGATAGAAATGGAAAAGTTACTAGGAGTGATCACATCAAACCACTTTTAGGAATGAAAATGAGATCTAAGATCTCAAAGGCCAATCAAAGTGGCTAAGTAGATATATGGACAAAAATTTCCTTCATTCTCTACCAACCAAATTTGATGGTTTCTTAAATACATGTTAAAACTAAAAGAGAGAAAAGAATTATGGGAAGTTTAGATTTGATGAACGTTTTTTTAAGTTCTACCACACATTTATACATTTTTTAAACTATTTATTAAAGTCAATAGGAAAATTACCTATAAGATTATGTGTAAGACGTTCATGCACATGCCACAACACTTTCATTCACATCTCAAACACTACGCCACTCCTGTGTAAAGAGGGTGTTGTCCCGTCCTCAGAGCCGGCCCAACAGTGTTGTTGGGTGAAGCTAGGGCTTAGGCCTCCGTTTAAAATGTTTAAATATATGTATATATGTCAAAAAACATACTAAAACCTTATACCTGAAGAATAAACATTACCATATATTACCTCAACGGTTAGAATACAAGAATTCAACTTTCAAAAGAGGACTTTGCATTCAACCACCCAGGTTCTAACTTCTTAGGTTGCAAGTTCTTTTAGTTGTTTTTGATCACTTTGTTAATTTCTAAATGGTTCCCCAGGTATATAACTACTTTCCACTTTGTTGAGAAAAGAAAACGAAGTTGGGTGATATATATATATATATATTCCTTTTTATTTGTATTACATAAATCAAACTCCTTTTTCAAAACAAATTTAAAATTTTTTAATTTTATATATAAAAACGACAATTGCTTATAAACATTTTAAACAAAAATTTATAAATTCTGTAATTTCTTCTCTCCAACCCTATGAAAAGGCCCCGTTTTTTCTCTATGCTTTAGGCTTCCAAAATAGTTGGTCTCCAACCCTATGAAAAGGCCCCGTTTTTTCTCTATGCTTTAGGCTTCCAAAATAGTTGGGCTGTCACTGCCCGTCCTCCATGACCCCCTCTATAGTTTGAACAAAATTTTGTTTGTTTTATCTTAACTTACATTGTCTAACAACAACCACACCCCTTAAGCATCTACAACATCAAACTTCCATAAACCGTCACATCAGCACCACATTAGATTTCAATCTTTTATAAAAAAAAACTTCTACTGTCCTTTCCAATATGTGTAGCGGTAGAAAACATGGGTTTCTCAATATAGACCCAAGTTCAATCCCCACCTATAGCACTAGGGGGGACATGGGTGACTTAATAAATGAATACTGAGGTATTTGTGATCACCAGTTCGATTTAGGACGTCCAGGTTTTACCACCAATGGGCTTTCGGGCGGGTGGGTTTTCCCCGAAACAGTAGATAACTTGGAGGCGCTTAAGAGCTCCATACGGCTAGGTTAGGCCAGCTGGCCGTGGCCTTTTGCCACTTGGTCACCTGTACGGAGTACCCAAGCATTCTATGTTTGTTGGCCGTTCAAAAAAAAAACAAAATAAAAAACCTATACTTTTTTCCACAACAAACATCCACAAACCACCACATCATCACCTACTTCTGCAATCTAACGATCTATATAATTGTAGTATTTATATATTTTTTTGGATTTTAATTTTTTTATTGTAAGGAAGCTAATAATATGCTTAGGGTTTGATGATAAAGGGTTTCACAAATAAATGGGATGTATTACCCATTTAAAAGCTATCTGGGTTTGCTGAGACCCATGACCCGTTTTTTTTACTATAAAATTGTTTCTTAATTTTTAGTATACCCCTATTTTATAAGATTTTCATATCAAATATTTAGTAAGACTAAATTTTAATTTAATGAGATGTTATAACCTGTTTAAGGGCTATCTGGGTTTGGTGAGACTTATACCCGTAAATTCAGATCAATTGTATGAGGAGCCTCCATTTACAAATAAAACAATCTGATGGCTTGAGAAGAGATGGAAGCAACCAGAGAGTTTTTAAATGTTTCGTTTATATATATTTAAGGTACATAAAGTTATTTAATTTGCTTCTTTGTTTATTTATTAAAATATTTTTTAAATGAAAAGGTAAAATTACTAATATGCCCTCACGTGCAAGGCAGATGACCGGATTTAAAAAGAAAAACTAACTATCTTAGGGCAAAATGACAAGGGTGTAGCATTTGGAAATGTAAAGTGCAAATTAAGTCAGTTTTAAAGATAAAAGACAAGCACTGAAATTCACTACAAACATAAAAGGCAATCTCTATAATTCTGTCTTTATATAATAACAACTTAGGTTGGGCTGGGTTATGAATGTGAGTCAAATTTAATTAGTGTTGAATTGTATCGATGGAAGAGAGATATTATTTAGTTAAGAGATGTTGGGTTGGGTCATTAAGGCTGTGTGTTGTAAGATAACTAGAAATAGCTAGTTATTGTATCACCGTCACATAGGCAGTGTGAACTAACCACCCATTAATTTAAGTGTTATGGGTTAACAAAGGGGGAAGAGAGAGAGAGAGAGAGAGAGAGAGAGAGAGTAAAAAGTAGTTTGGATGGGCTTGGGCCACCAAATTTGGTTTTGTTTTATTGGTCCATACCATAACCAAGACCCCAAGTCCTTTTGTCGCTAACAAGTCCTTGTGCGTGCGTCTTCTATTCAAGGGCTTCAGATCTACTCCAACCAGCGATTACTCCGATGGCACCACCTCCCGGCCCTTACTCCGGCACCAGCACCCTCGCTCTTGTAACTTTCTATCTTTTATTTTCTTTTACACATTTCTTTCTTTCTTTTATTATTATATTACCAATCAATCATCGCTGCTGTTTTAGATGCATAGTTTACGTCACTAAATACTACAGTCTCGATGATCTAGTTTTCAATTGCTTGTTAGAGGCTTAGGATTTAGGTTTAGTAATTGCAATTTGATTACATGTGTAGGTTTTTGGATTTCAATTTTTGATTAGATATGGCAATGGTATTCCCAAACCCATGCCCGATTATTAAACCTCATCCCAAACCCTCGGGGTCGGGTTTCACTGCCATCCCTAATTTTAATTATAAGATACATTTATCCTGTTAAATAACCCACCCGATTGTTTTATGGTTTTATCTTTTTTTTCACAAACAAGTATAATGCAGATACAACGCACACTGTTAGACGAAGATGAGGACCTGAGTTACATTACATAGATAAGTTGGCAGTTAGTTACATACTTACATGGTCTTGAGAAACATCTGTTTTTGTTGAGTTTTTAACCATCATATTCATATTAGTAAAATTTTGTTTCTGCGTGCTAACCACAGACCTTACTTCTATGGTTGACAAGCAAAAACTGAATTTTGTTGATCAACGGATATGAATGTGGTGGTTATAAGTTCAACAAAACGAATGGTGGTTAGCCCTAAGGGGCAGGGCCGTGGATTAATTGTCAACTTATCAGGATGAGTCTATGACTTACTTCACCCATTTCATCTAGCAATGTGTGTTGTATTTGGACTTGTTTTAAGGATTTGGTGGCTTTGTGTTATGGGTGGAAAGTGGAAACGTGGAGGCAAAAATATATTTCCAAGGAACTTGGGTTTAAAATGAACCCATCGTCTATAACTATTTTGGTGTTTAAAATATTGTTATTACAAATGTTTCGCATACATGTTTTGTGCACATCACATGCCGACTTTTGGGATCAGAATGCATTGTAACACCACACGTTTTTCTAAAACCAAACTACGGATCTAACACTTATAAAAATTTGCATATTACAACTGGGTTGACCTGTTTAACCTGTTTACCATCCATCTGTTGCAACCCACCAACCTATTTATGCTTTGAAATGCTAAACAACAAATGAAAACAAAATCTGAGATCTTCGAATCTTTACTTTAGTCTAATACGTCATCTATCAAGTTATGCTTTGTGTCTTTGTGCATGTTTTATAAATTAAAGGTTTCTTTCTGAGGTTGATGCATATTGTTATGGTTCTGGATTTTGTTATCGTAGGTGGCTCGTGTGTCTGCATTCTCTGTTGGACTAGTTTATGGAAGCTTGAAACTCAAATACCTTAAGGTACTGCATCACTTCTTAACTATTAATATTAATTTTCAAACTTTTATTTTGTTATTTTATTCTCTCATATAGTTGCTGATAGGGTGTTAATTGCATCGTGTTCGTGGGTCTACTTGACATGAACCCAAAAAAATCAGGACACAACACTTAAACCTGAACTTTCTGTTCTTGTTCTTTCTTTTTTCTTCTTTTTTTTTGCATATTAACACTCTAAAATTACATTTGCAACAAAAAAAATGTATGCATATATAATGGCATTCAAAGTATAAAACCTAATGCTCGCTTCTCGTGTTTCTTTTACTTTTGGCAAAAAGTACTCAAAATTTATAACAATAAATGGGTTTGCATGGGTCAACCCACGAACTCACCAGGTTGACCCGAGCGTGTTTAGACTAAATCTAAATCGTTAATTTGTGTTGGGTAATTGTCGTGACTCGTGACATAAATTAATGCTTGCCGATTCTTTATTAACTTTTTTGTGCACATATTTGATGCGTTATCAGGCAAAGGCGAACTCTCAAAGAAAGGTGGCAGCTAAGGCTCACCACTAAAAGGAGAAGTGAATGCATGAGGTACTGATTTTCGTTTTGAATAATTCTTGATGATTTCGAGTGGGCCCACACGGGCCGTAGTATCTTATGTTTTGCTTGTAATTGTTTGATTTTGTTTAGACAATGATGCCTTTACATTAGTTTTTACTCGTTTCTACCATGACAAATGGTTATATCACATTATCTTGACATGAAAACATGATTTAAATATGGTTATTTTGCTACAAGAATAATTGTTTGTTATTTGCATCTGTTGATAGTGATGTCATGTACAACTGTTTATTATAAAAATATTAACCCATTACAAAATACATCCTATGGGGCCAACCTGAAACCCCAAAAATTTGGAGCGTATGTGATTGTGTATTAGACGGGTATACGATACAAGATCCGATTATCTGCAACATGCATACATGTGTACCAAACCGTACAAACATTATTTTCTATTTAATTTTGTTCTTGTGTGATGGAATAATATACTAATTCACTAATTCATTATATATTTCTGATTTCCTTAACAAAGTTATAGAAATGTTTATATGTTAGGAAATGCATTTGACGATCCGAACTAGTAATTTTTCACAGACTAATGAGCATATCCGATACCTTGACGTGTAATGGTCAGGTATGGGACACGGTTTTACAACTAGATATGGGTGGGACTTAGGTTATCAAAATAACTGTTTCATTGTCCTCCCTAAATCAGCTGTCCACTACCATTGTTGCAACCAACATCCTAAATTCGTATCCGTGACTCAATTCACATGCTTATTGGTTCGATGGTGAAATTAGTCATCCAAATTCACTCTAATTCAAAAGCTTTTTATGAAGCAATTCCTATAAGCTCAAAGCAAAGTTAGGTTTTGAGTGTTAATTGCTAGCCTCAATCGACCATCATCAAATATCAGAAAGATGGGTGTTTGCGGACAGGTTTTGATGATTTTTAGGTTTTTTGGATGATTTTTAGGGCAAAATGTGTGCCAAACCATTGCTAAGGTTTTTGAACATTGTACACCGAAACCAAACCAAACCAAACCAAACCGTTAGTAACGGTTTCTTTTGGTTTGATTTCACGGGGTTTTTACTTGTTTAGTCAAAATTGAAATATAACCATGTTTCGCAATTTTAACTGCATTTTGTTTTCAATTATAGATGCACTGACAAAAACGTATTCATAATGTTTGTTGTTGAATCAAACAGTAAATGAGGCTCCCATTATGAGTAGAGCTGTAGAGGTGAAAAAAAACCCGAACCCGGAATCGGACCCGAAAAAAATACCCGGAGGTTTTTTTATACCCGGGTTTTTAATACCGAACCCATACCCTATCCTACCCGTAGGGTACGGATAGGGTATGCATTTTAGTACCAAAACCCATACCCGGAATCGGATCCGATTTATACCAAGTAATACCCGAAAATCGGAACCGGTTCCATACCTAGAACCGGGCTTTTCCAATACCCGAAACTGGGTTTTTCAAATACCCGATCTATACCCGAAAAATACATGAAAAATACCAGAAAATACCCTAAAAATTGTAATCCCTTAAAAAAGTCCAATCTATACACGAAAAAAAACCCAGAAAAACCCTAAAAAATACCCAAAAATAGGGTTTTATCAATACTCGGAAATAGAGTATTCAAATACCCGATTATAGAATACCCGGTTCAATATCCGACCTGAACCCGATTCATAGGGTATGGTTTTTAGAGACAATACCTGGACCCGAACCCAACCTGGGTATACCCGAACCCAGTTATACCCGAACCCGAGTATTTGAAAAACCTGATTTGTGCACCTCTAATTATGAGTGGAAACCGAACTTTCATCACTTGTGATTCCAAAAGCCCAAACCCACAAAATTTTGGATTGTGAAAGACCCACAAGGCCACAAACATAACCCAATCAAGGCCTTTAGCAATTTCAAGAGTAACGCATGATGAATGAAACCAAACCAATCATCTATGAGTAAACGTTATCTTTTTGTCAAACCCTCGACTTGTAATTATTAAGCCCAAACTCAACTCATGCAAAAGTAGTACAGTCCAAATTCCAAAATCAACGTACATGAATGAGTAATGTATATAAAAGTTCACATTCATACAAAGTCTAGAAAATCAAAATGTTAATTTATATTATTTTACATGTGAACATAGTGTAAATTCACGAATATATAGGCAATGAAACATGATTCCCCTACTCTAGGAGAGGTAAGCACCCGATTCTTCTTTAGGACAGTTCGCGGGTTCGAATCTGGCTATCCACTAGGTTTCTTACCATAACATTGAAGGTCATCTACTCAGCGCAAACTACAATTTATCTGGTCATGTTGACTGATGGTTAGCATGATATTGACGGAGTCTTATGAATTATAACTTGAGAAAAGATCATAAACGAATGTTATTTGTGGGTGAGATACATGGAGATGCGAAGTCAACTATCAGGTGCATAGATATAAAGAAAAGTTAGAGAGATTCATGTTGGGTGGAAGATTTTCGAATCAACTTGTGGGACAATGTACAATGAATTATAACCGTTTTTTCATTTTTTTTATAAATAAGTTGATATAAACGATGAAGTATTATAGTGTTGTCAACCGACCATAGCCAACAAATTGAGCACCATGTAAAGTGCAAGAACAACGTACAATAACTGTAGTGAGTTGATAAAGCAAATATTTTGTGAGCAGGAGTGTTGTTTTTACGGTTTTGACTTGGAGCCAACATAGAGGGTTTTAATTTATGATTTGAAATAAAGGTGGGTGGCCACTGGCCAGGTTAACGTATTGAGACAGAAAAAATAAAGGTAAGTTAAAAGATTGATATACAATGCAACCAATGAGGGTTTTTATTTATGATTTGAAATAAAGAGTGTATATAGATTGAGAGATTGAAAAAAGGAGTGTTGCTCTAGAGGTACTCTGGTTGTTTTCTTTACGGAAGCCTATTGGCTCGAATTCGACTTGTGCAGTGGCAGACTCAGGAATTTTTTCTAATGAGCTCACATTTTTTCGGTTTTCAAATTTCTCAAAACTGACTATTAAAACTTCTAGCTCTGTCGGGTCGGATCAGGATATAAACATAATACAATACGATATCATAACAAAAGATAACAAGAAAACACGTACACAATCAAATTACAATGTCACTATAATAAAAACAAGAAACATTACAAAATTTAAAGTTCGCGACGAGTTTTCATCTTTTGAAACCGATCCATTACATCTTCAACTGAAACATTGGCAAGAAGGTCTCTTTTGATATAACAAATGCAAGAATCGTTCATATAATCATCACTCATCCGATTACGCAAATCCGTCTTCACATCTTTTGAACACCAACTGCTTTAAAATTATCATCCGGGCTCAAACTACCCATACACGTAAGTAATTCAGGAGTTACCTCATTAAAACGGTTGTCACGCTCTTGTATTTGCATATCTAACACCGTGTTAAAATTTTCAACTTCATAAAAACGACGATCAGTTATGTTGGTCTTTTTTCTTTAATACTTAGGGTCAACATATTCAGCTCTCATGTCAACAATTTCAATGTTATTTTTTCACAAAAAGTTTTCACATCGTTCAAAAGTGAATCATATCCTTCAAGTCTAAACGCTTGTAGTTGTTGCTTCGTTGCCTTAACCATTTGAACAACATTCACTATATCTTGATCCCTTCTTTGAATAGCTTGAGACAATGTATTTGTAACCCCAAAAACGTGCTTAATCAATGCAAATAATATACAAAATTATACCCGTTCATGTATGTCTAAATTTCATTTGCTTGTCTTTGGTGAACATTATTGTAACTGGAACTTCGAATTATTCAAGCACTTCGATATAGTGCTAAATATATATATATATATATATATATATATAATTCCCATGTATATTTTATATAATATTATATTAGTTTTTGTTCGCTTTTTATTAGAATTTGTATATTACTAACATATTTAATAATGTAGGATCCGGAGGTTGATCGTAGTTAAAAAGAGCGAAAAACAAGCCAAACCAGATAACCGGAGGATTAAAAAACGAACCGGACCGCATCAGAATTGAACTGGACCGGTCAGACCCCCCCCCCCCCCCAGTTTTTATCCGGAGCGCTACGTGGCCAGGGGCATATGCTAGTTTCGGGAATATTCTACGGAAATTAGGGTTTTGGGCTTAAAATACATATATATAAAGACCCCTAAACTTAACCCTAAACATACCCTGTGAACCAGAGCCGAATTTGGAGTTTCCCCAAGCTTAGGATTGCATATTTTGGCAGGCTTGAAGGCAAGGAATCAACCGGTGAAGTGCTCCTCGATCAAGAACGAAGACCACGGGTTTTATCACCTATTTTCTTTCGTTTTTATTATTTTTCACCATGATTTCCTTTAAATTGTTTTGTTTGATTTTATAATGACAGGCTAAACATTATAGACCGCCTAGGCTTATGATGAACCTTTGTTGATGTTTGATTTTGACTTGAGATTTATTTATCGTTATGGTTTTACGAACTAGTAAAAGGTTTAATTATATACAGTTGATGCATATGGATACTTAGGGTTGTTTGTTGAGTTTTATTATTCCATAGTTGCCTTGATTAATGTTTGTCATATGATAGGTTTATTATTAGGTCATCTACTATGTGTTTTTAACTATTTTATGATTGATTCGCGATAAGATCATAGGAATAATATTGTTTAATCAAATAAACCAAAGTGTGATGCTAACCTAAATAGTTGTAAGGTGCTAGGTTATTAATAGGTCTTTGTTAATTACTCTTGCTAGATTCAGTTCTTCGTAAGGAGTCCGTATAGGTTTGATTATTTAATATTGTCTATTGAATCAATTAAATATATTAAACTAGGTTAGGTATCCGTGTAAAACACGGGTTAAAATAAATAATTTATTTAAAAATAACACAATGTGAAATATAAAAAATATTTTCAACATATAAAAAATATAATATATGGTATAATAAATGATACAATACACAATATGCAATAAAAAGTTAAACATAAATCTCTAAATATTTCTTTTTATACAATATTTGCAATTAATATTCATATTAATATTATATAACTTTAATTGTAATAAGCAAGGTAATGATTACATTTTGTTAAAATTTGTAATTTAATTTTAATTTTATAATTCATATTAAAATTAGTAGTTTCATTTTGTTTTTTGGTTTCAACTCTAGATAATAGAACACATAACTGACCATGTGTTAAAACATGTTGTCTCAAAACAAACAAAAAAACCATCTTAAACGATTGGCCTTAGTTTTATTAATCTTCATTACAAAGCAAACATGAAGTGAAAATTTCTTCATTTGAAATTTGAAATAAATTATTTTTATGTAAATTTACGTGAAAATTCATTACTTACAAAAGCTTAATAATTAATAACTAATACAATATAGTTATATAAGACTAAACAATATATTTATGCTGGTTTTAAATTTTTTAAACCAGGAAAGAATTATTAAAAGAGAAAATAATAGATCAAATAGAAAAAAATATGAAACTATTAATAAGAAAAAAAAATATATTTAATATGAGAAATATATGAAAAAATTTTGGAAGAATCACTCATGTGTAATAACATGTGACATTAAAACTCGTGTAGAACACGGGTTATAATAAATAAATTTATTTAAGTAATAACACATTGTCAAATACAAAAAATATGTTTAAAAGATATATGGGCATAATATATGGCAGCATAAATTACACATTACACAATATGAAAATAAAAAGTTGTTAAAAATTCATAAACCTTTAAATATTTTTTTGTATACGATATTTGTAATTTTAACCTCTATATCAAAATTAGTAGTTTTATTTTGTTTTTACTTTCAACGTTAGATAACAAAACATAACTTACTAAGTGTTAAAACAGTTTGTCAAAAAAACAAATCAACCATCTATAATGATTAGCTTTGTTTTTATTAATCTTTATTGCAAAAGAAACATAAAATAAAAATTTTTTCTTTAAAATTTGAATTTAATTATTTTATCTAAATCAATGTGAAAAATCATTAATAACTAATATAATATATTTATGTTAGTATTAAAATTTTTAAATCAAAAAATGATTATTAAAAACAAAAAATAATAAAAAAGATATAAAGTTAAATATAAACTATTAATAAAAAAAGAAATGTATTTATTAAGAGAGAGGTGGAATAATTTTGTAAGAAGTTATCTTGTATGATTCCATGTGGCATAAAGAAACCTTTATTTATTATATAGTACAAATGAGAGAGAGGTGAGAAAATTTTGTAAGGATCACTCATGTGTAGTAACATATGCCATTAAGACCCGTGTAGAACACGAGTTATAATAAATAAATTTATTTAAATATAACACAGTGTGAAATAAAAAAAAATGTTCAAAAGATATAACATATTGTAGAACAAATTACACATTACACAATATAGAAGTAAAAGTTGTTGAAAATTCACAAGTCTTTAAATATTTTTGTGTATACAATATTTGTAATTTTAACCTCCATATTGCGTTAAAAAGGTTGTCTTAAAAACAAATCAACTACCTATAGTCTATAGTGATTGGCCTTAGTGCTTATTCATCTTTATTGTAAAACAATCATAAAGTGGAAATTTTTTTTTTGAAATTTGAAATTAATTATTTTATCTAGATTAACATGAAAAATCGTTACTTATAATAGCTTAATATTAATGATTAATACAGTATATTTATACAAAACTAAATAAAATATTTATGTAAGTATTAAATTTTTTAAACCAAAAAATAAGTATTAAAAAAATAATAGATAAAAAAGAAAAAAAGTTAAATATAAATTATTAATAAGAAAGAGAAATTTATTTAATAAGAGAGAGAGGTGGGAAAATTTTGTAAGAAGTTGTTTTGTGTGATGCCGTGTGGCATTAAGAAACCTTTATTTATTATATAGTATAGATAGATTGCCTTTGATTTCCGCGTTGTAAGGTATGATTTCGTATAAAGGAACTAGTTCATAATTAAGTAGGTGACCGTAAGGAAACTTGATTCTTAAAACTGGTGTGCGTTAAAACTTATTAGAAACCCATAGGTGTCTTCTTGAGAAGGGTCAGGGGTCCTGTTCGGGTTTTCTTTTAAGCATCTATTCTACGATCCTAGTTTCATAACTAAATATTTTTTCGGTTAATTGATGACTGAAACTGTAAGGCCCCGTTACCGGTAGCCCTACTTTCGTGTTGGATTTACTCATAAACACAGTTCTAAATATCAGAGTTAATTAAAACATTTACGCGGAATATAAAACTTTCATAAAACTTTACATAATTCATAACTTGTCTCAAAACATCCTTTGTCTTTCAACATTAAAGCATTAAAATTAAAACATCATAAGTCTTCAGATACCAGATTCTTGTTCAGTGCCATGTGTCTCCTCAAGCGAGCTGCCTCATCCTACTCACCTGCGTGCATACTAAAAGTCAGCTACGCTGAGTGAGTTCTAGTTAATCACATAATCATACAATACATTCGTACGCTTCATACTTAATCTCTTAACTTTCTTTCATAAACACCTAAGTGCTTTTAATTTCATTTTTACTTTCATACTTTCTTTACATTCATAATCATACGCTCATTTTTACCTTCATGCTTTCCTTACATACATAATCATACTTTTTAAAGAGCCTTTCGCCCTATAACCTCACAGATATTATAAGGGTCTGGTCCCTAGTTTTCGAATATTAGAAGGGAGATATTATAAGGGTCTGGTCCCTATTATCACAGATATTATAAGGGTCTGGTCCCTAGTTTTCGAATATTAGAAGGGTTCGATTCCCTAACATCACAGATATTATAAGGGCCTGGTCCCTATCATCACAGATATTATAAGGGTCTGGTCCCTAGTTTTCGAATATTAGAAGGGTTCGATTCCCTCTTCGTTACCATACAACCATACATCATACCTCGAGTATTAGTAGGGCTCGGTACCCTTTTAGTAACCATACAACCATACATCATACCTCGAGTATTATTAGGGCTCGGTACCCTTTTCGTAACCATACAACCATACATCATACCTCGAGTATTATTAGGGCTCGGTACCCTTTTCGTACCCATACATTATCATTTCTTTCTTCTGTTATCTCTATCATGTTCATACACATAAACATACATAACATACTTACCTTATACATAGCGTTACAACCTGACAGTACGTGCAATATCCGAAGATCGTTCACGTACTATCAAGCAATCATTCATACATTTCACATTATCCACATAAGGCATACACTTATCTCTTAGGATAAGTGTATTAACAAACATATTGAGTATGCACACAGCCCCGAAAACGTAACACATAAATGGGGCTAGAAACTCACCTGAACACGGTTACGTTCTCCGTTGATCGTAATCCCTTTCTTCAGTTGTGCACGGCTGACTGTATAACAAGTATACATATCAATTTAACTATCACTACTTATAACATCTTTCTAGTCTTAATTACTACCCACAACGAACGGGGGTCCGGGGGGCAGCGCCCCTGGCAGCGGGGTCTAGGGGCGGCAGCCCCTAGCAGGGTCCAAGGGGCAGAGCCCCTGGCTGGGGTCGAGCTGCCAGGTCAGCTTGGAAAAGTTTTATTTCCATTAACTGTCTTAACACATTTTTCATTAGATTTTTAATTTATTTTCTAATCGAACTTGACTTTAGGCGAAGTTAAACTTAGGCGAACTTAGCTTTAGGCGAAGTTACCAGCTAGGCGAACTTAGCTTTACAGCGAAGTTGCCATCAGGCGAACTTGGCTTCAGGCGAAGTTGTCATCAGGCGAACTTGGCCTCAGGCGAAGTTACCAGTTAGGCGAACTTAACTTTACAGCGAAGTTGCCATCAGGCGAACTTAGCTTGCAGGCGAAGTTCATCAGGCGAACTTAGCTTGCAGGCGAAGTTCATCAGGCGAACTTAGCTTGCAGGCGAAGTTCGTCGCTTTGAAGGCGAAGTTGCCCAGATGAAGGCGAAGTTGCCCAGACAGCGCTGTTTTAGTTTCTGATCGGCATTTCGAGCGATTTTAACACCCTTGCTATGGTTCATTATCACCCACTACGCTACCCGACCATTTTTGGTCGTTTATACACTAAAAGGCTTGGATCTTTAAACTTCAAAGATCAAGAATCATACCTTTTTGGGCTTGTTTGGATCTCGTTTACTTGCTTATCACCACTAATCGCTCTCTCTCTCACTCGGGTCTGCCGGATCTGCCCGGATCTGCCTTCGGTCCGGCGGCGAAGTTAGTGTGGTATGTGTGTGTTTTTGGAGTGTTAGAGAGTTTGGTGAAAAATGAAGATATTTTGGGATTTTGGTGGTATTTATATCCCCGAAATCCCATTCTCATTTAACCCCTCTCAATTAATCCAAGTCCAAGACCCGCTCCTTACCCGATATTAATTAATTACGCGAAATCACTAAACATAACTTCCTTTATTCATCATTAAAATTTTAGGATGTTACAGAAACTTAGGTTCCTGGGTAGTTTTTAATTATCATTTGATTAAAAGCAACAAAACTTGTCTTTCATTTAAATTACTTGTTTTTCTTAATTAGTTATTAATAATAGTTTAAAATTAGTATTTTAATTAAAAACCCCCTTTAAACAAATATAAATAAATAAGTCGTGTTAGTATTAGTTGAGTCAAATTAGCTAGTTTAAGTAATTTAAAGAGCCTCGTGGGTTCGATATCCGGACATACTTAGCTGTACTAGAATCGATCGGTTCACTTGCCGATTAGTAGTTTTAGTTAAGTTAAGAGTCTAGAATTTATTACTTAGTGTCTAGATTAGCGTGCTTTTAGCACATCAAGTTTTTGGCGCCGGTGCCGGGGATTCTTGGCGATTGCATTTATTAGCTTTGATTGGACTTACTTGCTACATACGTGCTATTTGTATTTTGTTTTGTTTTTTTTAGTCGTAGGAATCTAAGTAGATTTTATTTTTTTTCTTTTTGTTTTTTAGAGTCTTTTTGTGTCGCAGGAGTTAGGTTAATATAGTTTAGTTTAATTATTTTAAATTAGTTCAAATTTATTTAATATATTGTTTATTACTAGTATTTGGTGCCCGTTATCCTTTTCTGTTTAAGCTTATCTTTACAGTGGTTGTTATGGAGTGTTACTACGAGGCCAGATTCTGCCTAGTGTTTGATAAGCGGGGAATATTATCGGTTTTTATTAGGATTTGTATACTACTAACTTATTTGAATAATGTAGGTTTCGGGTTTTAATTCGGTGAAAAGAGGGCGAAAAAGGAGCAAAAACAAGCCGAACCGGAAAACCAACGCATCAGGAAACGAACCGGACCGAACCAGGAGTGAACCGGACCAGACCATATTGGACCAGCCCCCCCTAGGCCGGAGCGCCGCGCGACGGGGGAGGGAGGCCCGCTGCGCAGCGCGGAGTGGTGGAGACGGTGTCCAGTTTCCAGAATCTTCCATCGTTAATCGTCTTAACCTATTTTTGGACCCCTGTTGCCTATATAAAGACCTCTAAACTCACCCTTAATCATACCCTGAAGTTCCAAACGAAATTGGTGAGTTCCGAGGCGTCCGAGGTCAGTTTCTGGCAACTTTGGAGTCGAGGAATCAGCCGGCAAAGTGTTTAATAGTCAAGGATGAAGACTCCAAGTTTTATCGCCTTTATTCTTCCGTTCTTATTTATTTTCACCATGATTTCATTTATTATTGTTTTGCTTGATTTTAAGATGCTGGGCTAAACTTTATAGACTGCCTAGGCTTAAGATGAACCTACTTTGACGTTGTGTTTTGATTTGGGATTTACTCGCGTTATGGTTTTTATGGTTTAGTAAAAGGTTTACTTATATTAATTTGATGCGTATGGATATTTAGGATTGTTTGATTAATTGTTATTATTCAATAGTTGCCTAGAATATTGTTTGTCATTATGATAGGTTGCTATTAGGTCAATTATTTTGTGTTTTTAATTATTTTATGATTGATGTGCACTAAGATCATAGGAATAATAATTATTAATTAAATAAACCTAAGTGTGCTGCTAACCTAAATAGCTGTAAGATGCTAGGTTATTGATAGGTCTTTGTTGATCAGGATTGCTAGATTTAGTTCTTCGTAAGGAGTCCGTCTAAGTTTGATTGATTAACTTTGTCTGTCGAATCAATTTGATATGTTAAACTGCCTTTGATTTCCACGCTGTAAGGTAGGATTTCGTATAAAGGAACTAAATTATAAACAATTGGGTGACCGTAAGCGAACTTGATTTTTAATACTGGTGTGCGTTAAAACTTGTTAGAAATACATAGGTTTCTCTTTCATGTCGGGTTTTTAAGGTCTT
>NW_027500271.1:0-85960 GCF_021521415.1 Bidens hawaiensis
AATATGAGTACTAAAGTATCAACTTCTACATCTGTTGAAACATGTTTTGTCTCTAAAGGAACAGAGAAAGACTCGATTATGTGGCATAGGGGTTTGGGTCATTCATGTTAGAAAAATGAGCTATCTGATGGCAAATGATTTGGTGGAAGGGGTTTCCCTGAAGCACTTGAAGTTGACCGATCATTGTGTTGCATGCAAGAAGGCTAAACAGAAGAAGAAGTCGCACAAAACAAAGTTATTTAATTCTATTGGTACTACACTAGAACGATTTCATATGGATTTTTTTTTGTCCTGTGAATCGTGCGAGTATTGATGGAGATTGGTACCGTTTAGTTGTCACTGATGACTATTCGAGGTATTCTTGGATGTTATTTATGGGTTCTAAAGATTAGACACCAGTCCTTCTGCAGAACTTAATCACGAAGATCATATCACTTTTCAAACATAAGGTGAGACTTATTCGGGAGTGACAATGGTACAGAGTTCAAAATTACTATATTGGACTTATTTAGTATTCAAAAAGGAATCCATCGGGAATATTGTGCTCCATATGTACCACAACAGAATGGTGTGGCTGAATGGAAGAACCGAATATCGATTGAAGCAACAAGAACAATGGTCGCAGATTCAAAGCTTCCTGTCCAATTTTGGAATGAGGAAGTGAACACTGCTTGCGACACGCTCAATCTGGTTCTGATGGTTAAGAAGCTGCAAAAAACGAGTTAAGAGCTTCTGAATAACCGTAAACCTAAATTAAAGTTTCTTGAACCTTTTGGGTGTCCTTGCACAATGGTAAAACAGGATACAGAAAAATTAATGGAGAAGGCAATTAAGGGTTACTTTTTGGGCTATGCATCTCCGAAGAAACGTGTTTTTAGCTTCTCTTTGGGTTGTGTTAAAGAATGGTACCAGGTTGACTACTAGAGTCACACAATACTTCCTTCCAGCAAGGGTCTTGATGGGTTGTTCGATTGTGAGAGTTTATTTAATTCTTTTACTCCCATAATTGATCTCCCTGATGAAGACTTGGTGCATGCTTACTTGGAAGATCTAATGTTTTCCACACCAAGGACTTCTAATTATAATGATGTACCACAAGATGATCATCCTGATACACCTAATGTCATTTCTATATCATCAGATGATGGTTATTTTGTTGATTCTTCTTCAGTACCTTTTACTGATAATCATGAGGTTGGGGAATCATCTCATAATGTAGAAGAGAATCTCCCTAACATAAGTGAACATGTTGTTGTGCCTGAGAATCTGACACTTCGGATTCACACGTATCATCCTCGGGACAACATCGTTGGAGATCTCGATGCTGGTGTTCAAACACGTCATCAGATTTCTAGTGAAAGTAATTCTAACGCATTATGTGCGTACGCCAACATGCATTCATCAGGAATCTTGAATCTCTCAAAATACACTTTCTTCTCTCTCATGGAACCTATGAGTGTTTATATGGCACTTAAAGATCCATCATGGGTAGAAACAATGCAAGAGAAGTTGCAACGGTTCAGTCGACCGGGTGTACGGGATCTCGTTGATAAACCTGATTGTGTTAAGAAGCCTATTCCGACCAAATGGGTCTTTAAATGTAAGAAGGATGATTGTGGTGGCATATTAAGAAATAAAGCGCGTTTGATCATGCAATGATTTCATCAGCAAGAAGACGTAGATTACACGGAAGTATATGCTCATGTTGCAAGACTGGAAGCTATACGCATATTCTTAGCCTATGCAGTTTTCAAAAACATTAAAGTTTATCAAATGGACGTTAAGAGTGTGTTTCTTAACGGGGGAAATTCATGAAGAGGTGTTCATGAAACAGCCTCTTGGTTTTGAAGATCCGGACTATCCTGACTGTGTTTACCGTTTAAACAAGGCTCTTTATGGTCTACACCAAGCCCCGAGAGCTTAGTAGGGCACGCTTGCTGACCATCTCATGGATATTGGCTTCAAATGAAGGACTATGGATTGTACCCTTTTCTACAAGACTGTTGAAGAAGATTTGATACTCGTCTAGATATACGTCGATGACATCATATTTGGTTCTACAAAAGACAAGCTGTGTAAGGATTTTGAGAAGTCAATGCAGACAAAATTCGAGATGAGCTCGATGGGGAGATGAATTTCTTCTTAAGGTTGCATGTTATCTGTCTGACGCTGGAATTTTCATTCATCTGACAAAATATGTGAACGATGTCTTGAGACGAATCAAGATAACTGCCGAAAAAGTCCCTTCTAATCCTCTTCTTGTGGGTAAAAATTTGTCACTTAACGAATTCGAGGATACCGTTCATCCTACCCTATACGGAGCTATGATAGGTTCTTTAATGTATCTTAATGCTTCTCGTCCTGATATCATGTGTGCTGTTTGTTTATGTGCCAGGTACCAATCGAGTCCCCGAGTGACTCATCTGGCGGCGCTTAAACGTATATTTCACTATCTAAGGGGTAATCCTGATATCGGGTTATGGTATCCCAAGGATGATAGCTTTAATCTCACTGTGTTTCTGACTCAGACGATGGATGATGCAAGATCAACTTCAAGTTAACTTCGGCGGGTTTTTAATTTCTAGGAAGCCGGCTTGTTTCCAGGCAGTGTAGAAAGCACATAACGGTCTCCACTTCAATCGCAGAAGCTGAATACGGGGCAACCTCGAGTTGCTGTTCACAGGTTCTTTAGATCAAACAACACTTGCGGGAATATTGTTTGAAGTTTCTTACTACTCCCATATATGTTGATAACTGTAACACCCCGTAACCGCAGCGGAAAAATACACGGGATGCAACAGACACATCTGATATCAACAGCATTGTTTATAAAGAAAACACCACTCATTAATTTAAACGTATTACATTGTTCTGAGTTTCATAACCATCTAAGCTTTATCACATAAGTGTTACCGATAGTACATTAACATATTTAATGCAAAATATAGATCTCTAGACTTCCACAAAATAGCACACAGCATCGAACACATATCACTCATTCCAATTTGAGTGTACCTAGAAAGCATGTAAAGAAAACGGGTCAACTACGAATAGTTGGTGAGTTTCACTAATTTAAATAAACCATAACAAATCATTATAATAATCATAAATAAGCAATGTAATTATGCTGAGCCCACAAGTGAGAACTCTGTTAATCCC
Organism: Bidens hawaiensis; assembly: GCF_021521415.1. Taxonomy (NCBI): domain Eukaryota; kingdom Viridiplantae; phylum Streptophyta; class Magnoliopsida; order Asterales; family Asteraceae; genus Bidens; species Bidens hawaiensis. The sequence goes on from NW_027500271.1 coordinate 3,160, forward strand.
AAAACATATCGATTAACCTCCGGGAACTCTGTTACCCCAGAATACTTCCAATAACCTTTGGGAACTCTGTTACCCCAGAAACACATTTAATAACCTCTGGGAACTCTGTTACCCCAGAAACACATTTAATAACCTCTGGGAACTCGGTTACCCCAGAACGCATTTAACAACCTCTGGGAACTCGGTTACCCAGAACACTGTTTCGGGCCTTACACTGTTAGCAACTCAGACAATTACCATCTTAATTCATTACCGTACTATTCCCATACAATAAACATTATATAAATACGTTCATTTCCATGCGATCAGCATGTACTTAAACACTTTGATAAAAACATGCTTTCCGCCCCGGGAAAATATTTAAAACAGTTCAGTAAAAGGGGCTCGTGAAAACTCACCTTCTTGTGAGCAAAGACGTACTACGGTGCACGGCTACTGGTACAGATCTGTAATACGATCCCCAAATCGTTACTACACAATTTCTATCAATATAACTTAAATTCGTGTTAACCGGTACGTCCGGGGGACACTGTTAACCCAGTACCGTACACGATCCGAGGACCATGTTAACCCCGATACACTTCTCAGGACTTAGATTGTGATATCACTTAGAGTTCTTTAGTCAAAACTACCGATAGTTTGTTTTCTCGTTTTGCGTGCCTAGCACGTTATTCGTCTTTATGTTTTCAAAAAAAATGAGTTTGACCACATACGTCCCAAAAATAGTCATTATTGATATTTTCATTAAAGTGGTGAAATTAGAGCTCGGTTAGACACCCCGTTTGGCCGCGGGGCCCGTTTCCGCCTTTAATACACCGGAAACGGTTAAGTCGGGTAAAATTACCCAAATCATCCGAATTATTTTCGGATGATTTATTTTTACTTGATTACCTTAGATTCATAAAAATCATCCATTTTTAAGGTTTTCAAACACCAGTCAGCTCGCTTAGGCGAACATTGCGGTTTACTCGTTTTAAGCTTTAAAAGTTTGTTTTTAAGTTCCATTTAGCACAAATAAATATCCGTTTAGTCTCGGACCTTGAAATTTTGTACAAACCATATTTTGACAGTAAGGAATTTTATATAATTTTTCCAGAATTAATTTTTATATCTAAAATTTATTTAACCATTTTTAAATGTCATTTAAACACCAAATATGTCGAAAATACCAAACGACTTTCGAAAAATCCCAAATTTTTCTGGGATGACCCCTGTCACCCACATAGTTCCCTGTATTTTTTTCCAGAACCAAAACTCACTTTTCATGCCCTTTTTACCAAAACCGAGCTAGAAATCCCTAGAACTCGTTTTACCGAAAAGCCTACTTAGACTTCTCAATGAACCTGAAATTTTGTGTGTGACTTTTATATGTTATAAAAAGCTTATCTTAAATTTTCCAGAACATTTCATGATCTTTAGCTATTTTTCACCATTTTTAGCCAAAACCGAGCATTAAATTCACCAAATATTAATCCTTTATCTAAAATTACCAAAAATTCACAGATCTCATATTTTCATGTTTAGATCATCTCTGTGAAATTTCATGACCCAAATCTAAGTCTACCACAATCTGTTCAAATCACATAAATCATACGAAAAACCGAACTACCTTATGTTTCTAGCGTTAGATCGCAAAGATCTTGGTTTCTAGCCTTTGCTAGCCACTAGATACAACACCTACAAGCACAATAACACCACACCAAGCAAGTTATACCCACAATCAAGCCATTTCTTTCATGGTTTCGATTAAAACATCAAAACAAAGATTTTGACCGTAAAAATTCGTTTTTGACTCTTTTAACTACTTTCTTGGACCAAGATCCTTTGTATAACTTGTATACATCCCTTGATCACACGAGAATCGGTTTCATCTCGGGTTTTCACCCATTTTTCATTTGAAACCTCATTTTCTCAAGATTATGGAATTAAAACTATGATTCAACCATTAAAATCATGTTTTACCTTGTGATTCTTGCTTAAACACTTGGGTTTTTGGATGAGGAATTGAAAGAAAGTGATGGAGTTTGTTGTAAGGAGTTGGAAAAAAGAAATGAAGGCCAAGGGGTTATCCCCCTTGGTCCGATCGGTGTCATAAGGGGTGTGGGGTGGGGCCCACACCTTCAATACTAGCCACACATTCAGATTACGTAATCTGGATAATGTTGTGGATAATCTGGTTCAGTTCGTTTTTCGGTTAAATGCTTAATTCCGCTCAAAACGAGTCCAAAACAGTCGTTTTTCGGCTTAAAATTTAAATTTATATAAAACTTATTTAAAAACTTTAAAAACATAACCCATGACATTTAATGACTTAACACATCGTATTGTCGGTAATTGTGCGTCTTTTTCGGCTTGATCGATCGTCTCTTGCTTGGTTTGATGTTAAAGGTTTCGTTTATCGTACCGACGTACTAATAAATCGAAATCCTTTTTCTGTGCTATAATTCACTTATCCCGAAGCTTTAATACTTCGTAAACATCACTAAACATTATATATTTCGTCTATAATGTAATTCCCGATTTGTTCGGGTTTCAATAACCGTTCATCGATTAATCGTAATTCCGATACGACTAGTTGTACATTTGAGTATAATTCGTACTGAGAATCTTATATACTCGTATAATCACATTATAATTCATATATTCAATATTAAATAACACGTAAATAGTATATTCCGGCTAGGGTATACCTGAATTTTCCGGAATTGTTACATTCTCCCCCCGTTACAAAAATTTCGTCCTTAAAATTTTACGCATCAACTATTTCCTTTTGCGGAAATAGGTGGGGGTATTTCTTCCGAAATTCGTCCTTTCGTTCCCATGTATATTCTGGGCCTCGTTGCGAGTTCCATCTAACTTTGACCAACGAGATCTTATTGTGTCTAAGTTGTTTGATTTTCCCGTCTACTATTTCTATGGGCTCCTCTACAATGTTGAGCTTATCATTTATTTGGACACCCTCTAAAAGTAACACCGATGTCTCATCCGACAGACACCTTTTCAAGTTTGACACGTGAAACACGTTGTGAACTGCACTCAGTTCATCAGGCAGCTCTAATCGGTATGCTACAGGACCGATTTTTGCAATAACGTCGAACGGTCCAATGTATCTAGGGGCTAATTTCCCCGCCTTGCCAAATCTAACCACACCCTTCCACGGTGATACTTTCAAATATACCTTATCACCTTTCTCAAATGACAACGGTTTTCTACGGGTATCGGCATAACTCTTCTGCCGATCCCGCGCGGCCTTCAGATTGTTCTTAATTTCAAGGATTTTGCTGGTCGTTTCCTGGACCAGATCTGATCTAATAATCTGTGTGTCGCCCACTTCAGTCCAGCAGAGTGGTGATCGGCACTTCCGACCATACAATGCTTCGTAAGGCGCTGCCTTTATACTGCTATGATAACTGTTATTATAGGAAAATTCAACGAGTGGGAGATGTTGATCCCAATTTCCTTTAAAATCCAGTACGCATGCACGAAGCAAATCCTCCAGTGTTTGGATGGTCCTCTCAGACTGACCATCGGTCTGAGGGTGGTAAGCTGCGCTTAGATCAATACGCGTTCCCAACGCTTCTTGGACAGCTTTCCAAAGGTTGGAGGTGAAATGGCTATACCGATCAGAGATGATCGAGATGGGTATACCATGACGAGACACAATTTCATTTATATAAATCTGCGCAAGCCTCTCAGTGTTATAATTATTTCTAATCGGGATAAAATGTGCCGATTTGGTTAATCGATCCTCGATTACCCAAATTGCATCATGTCCACGGGACGTCTTAGGGAGATGTGTCATAAAATCCATCGTGATCTGCTCCCACTTCCATTCAGGAATCTCCGGTTGTTGTAACATTCCCGAGGGTTTCTGGTGCTCCGCCTTAACCCTCGCACACGTCGTACACATGCCGACGTATGTGGCTATATCCTTTTTCATACCCGGCCACCAGTAGAACTCCTTCACATCCTGGTACATCTTATCCGATCCCAGATATATGGAATATTTTGATTTATGCGCTTCGTCCATGATTAATTCACGAAGGTCATGGAGGGTTGGATCCAAATCCGATTTTTGAAATAGAGAATTTCGTCCACGCGCTGTTCGAAATTCTTCTCGTTACCGTAAAGTCCCTCTTTTTCAATTTGTTCCTCTTTCAACGCCTCGCGTTGAGCGAGTCGAATCAAATCTGAAAGGTTAGACTGGACAATCATCCCTAGCGCTCGCACACGCAATGGTTTAACTCGATCTTTCCTACTCAGGGCATCGGCTACAACGTTAGCATTGCCGGGGTGATAACGGATGTCACAGTCATAGTCGCTTAACAACTCGACCCATCTTCGTTGCCTCATATTCAGTTCTTTCTGATCGAATATGTGTTGCAAACTTTTATGATCGGTGAAGATGGTGCACTTTGTACCGTAGAGATAATGTCTCCATATTTTAAGTGCAAAGATAACTGCTCCCAGTTCTAAGTCATGAGTGGTGTAGTTTTTCTCGTGTATTTTTAACTGTCGAGAAGCATAGGCTATAACCTTACTATTTTGCATCAACACGCATCCTAACCCTCTCCGGGATGCGTCACAATACACGACAAAACCATCGTCTCCGTCGGGGAGGCTTAAGATTGGCGCTTGGCACAATCTTTGTTTTAGCGTTTGAAACGCCGTTTCCTGCTCTTCACCCCAATCATACCTTCGATCCTTTTGAGTCAGGAGGGTTAAAGGTTGGGCGATGCTGGAAAAGTTCTCTATAAATCGACGATAGTATCCAGCTAAGCCTAAGAATTGGCGGATTTCCTTTGGCGATTTAGGCGCTTGCCAATTCTTAACTGCTTCAACCTTACTTGGATCAACGTGTATTCCTTGGTGATTTATAACGTGACCAAGGAATTGCACTTCTTGTAACCAGAAGTTACACTTGGAGAATTTTGCATACAACTTTTCCTGATTTAGAAGCTCTAAAATTAATCTTAAATGTTGCTCGTGCTCTTCTTTACTCTTCGAGTATATCAAAATATCGTCAATAAACACGATGACGAATTTATCGAGGTAGGGTTTACAGACTCGATTCATGAGATCCATGAACACTGCTGGTGCATTTGTTAGCCCAAAAGGCATAACTAAGAACTCGTAATGACCATAGCGTTTCCGGAATGCGGTTTTTGGGATATCCTCCTCCTGAATTCTAACCTGATGGTATCCCGATCTAAGATCTATTTTTGAGAAGTAGCTCGCACCTTGTAGTTGGTCGAACAGATCATCGATTCGAGGGAGCGGATACCTATTTTTGATTGTCAACTTGTTCAACTCCCTGTAATCAATGCACATTCTAAGGCTCCCGTCCTTCTTTTTCACGAATAGTACCGGTGCACCCCACGGGGAATAACTAGGACGAATAAATCCTTTATCCAACAATTCTTGCAACTGGTTGGATAATTCTTGCATCTCAGATGGTGCAAGTCGGTAAGGTGCCTTAGCAACAGGGCCAGCTTGAGGTAACAGATCGATTCTGAATTCGACCTGTCGGGTTGGCGGTAATCCAGGAAGTTCCTCCGGGAAAACTTGTGGAATTTCGCGTACCACGGGGATATCGTCCACCCGTTTTTCCTCAGGATCCGTGGCCGTCAAGCTCGCTAGATACGCCACGCATCCCTGGCGTATATATTTTAACACCTTGAGGTGGGATATAAACGGTATCATATTGCCCGACTTCTCGCCCTGCACTAATACCTCTTCGTCATCCGACACCCGGATCTTGACGATTTTCTTTTCACAGTTTATTTCTACCTTGTTACGTGCTAACCAATCCATTCCCACTATCACGTCAAAACTACCCAATTCTACCGGTAACAAGTCAATCAGAAAGGATTGTTCGTTCAGAATAAAAGGGCAGTTCCGAACTATTTGATTAACTATCATGGTTTTACCGTTAGCGACTTCTACGGTGTAAGGTTCTATGGTTTTACCAATAGGGAGGTTTGCTATCGACAGGAATCTAACGGAGACAAAACTTCTATCGGCGCCTGTATCAAATAATACAGAAGCGTAATGATCAGAGACGATGAATGTACCTGTCACTACGCTGGGGTCCTGGCGTGCCTCGTTCGCCCCCATCACGAATGCTCGGCCTCGCGCCGGATTGGACGACGATGCCTGACCCGAGGGTTGCCTCCCGTTTCCTCCCTGGTTCAGTTTCGGACAGTGTCTTTTGAAGTGATCCGTGCTACCGCATTCATAGCAAGCACGGCTGGTGGTCACCATTTGGTTTCCTTGCGGGTTCTGCTGTCGGGCTGGTTGGGTCTTAAATGGCTGCGCATGGATAGGTTGCAGTTGTCGGTTCAGGTTGTTCAGATTTGTCTTACAATTTGGTGCGTAGTGTCCAATCCTGCCACACCGGGGCACACCACCTCTTTGCACACGCCACCATGGTGGTAACCACATTTCCCACACTTAGGAAACGTTCCCTTCTGCGGTTCTTGCCTTCCGCCCGAACTAGTCATGGCGTAGTTCTGGGCAGTGGGTCTAGCACGTTTACCTTGCTGCTTTTCCTGGGTCCTATGGTCATGTGAACTCCGCTTTCTTCCAGCGGACTCTCCCGCCACCTTCAGTGACCCGCTCCTTACGAAATCGTACGTTACGATACCCGCTTGCGTCACCGCACCCTCATATGTCTGGTGTCCCCCAGAATTGACTATACTCCTTACAACTGGAGTTAGCCCCCAAATATAACGCTCCACCCTCTTCGACTCTGGGTGACCAACCATGGTACCAATCGCGACAACTCATTAAACCGGTTCGTATAACCCAAATGGTCTGCCCCCTGCATCTTCAGGTTCCACAATTCATTTTCTAATTTTTGCAATTCGTTTTTCGGGCAGAAATGTTCCAGTACAAGAGCCTTGAGCTCCATCCAAGTCATGCGGTTTGTCGCTGCCTGGCCCCGGGTCTGCACTATCGTGTTCCACCATGTCAAGGCATGGTCCGTGAATGTACAGGCAGCATACTTAACAACACAATCCTCGGGGCAGTTGCTGATATTCACCACAGATTCTATTTTCTCGATCCACTTAACCAACCCATTTGGTCCTTCAGACCCGCTAAACTCTAGAGGTTTGCACAACATAAAGTCCTTGATCGAACATCCCCTGGATGCACGAATCGGTTCAATACGGTTCGTCTCTACCGTAGGTATAGGGCCATTACTGTCTGTAACGACCACCCTAGGCGGTGCGTCATTACTCGGAATCGTGTTATCATTCTGCGGAGGATCAGTATTTCGTTCCCCGTCATTATTGGTGGTCGTTTGATTGCTCGGAGGGGTTGGATTGGTCGAATTGTTAATACTGGCGGCGATGCGCGATACGATATCCGGTATCGCCGCCTCCAACTGTCAAGCAATCAAACGGCTCACATCCCCTTCCGACATTTGGGCTGATCGTTTTGGTGCCATTCTACACAACTTCAAGAAATATATATAATTAATACAAGTTCCAATCATAAAACACAACAAACATTCCATTCATAGTAAACATTAGTACATAGTACATCCATGTTAGTTTACATACTTTCCTGTCATCATTACATAATATAAGTTTTCCTACATAGCGCCTATGTCGGCATCGTCTCGACATAACCCGCAATGGGTCAGTGCTTGAATGATACCCAAAAGTATCTATAATGATATGCCCCAAAAGAGACCCCCCTAAGGGTCAGTGGTTGTATTATAACTAAACAAGATTCACTCCATGTTAGCATCACCACTAACTGCTTACATAGAGTATCAAAAAGCGGGTCCCTGTCTATTCCCATCCCAATACAACTAAACACGGTGGTAAACCAACCCCACCAAGATCGCCACCAACACCACCAACACAGCCATCATAACCCGGACCCGCATCTCCATCCGGTCGAGCATCCATTGGGAGTATGAGCACTCCCTCTTCAGCTGGGCAATCGCATACTGATGGTCCAGTATGCAATCCCCCAAGTACATCCTCCTCTGGACTCCCACCGTCAGGGCGGCGGAGTGCTCATTCACCTGTTCGGTGAGCACTCGGAGCCAGGCCGCCGCGTCCCGTTCCTGTCTAGGAAGACCCCACATAGGTGGAGTCGCAGGCTCGGGCTGAGAGCGGGAGGACTCGCCCCTGCGGGTAGCAGGTCTGGGTGGGGGCGAGGTAGGTCGGACATGTGGGATACTGATCCGCGCCGTGAGGCGGGGTCCGAATCCGGGGAGTGCAGGGGCGGCCTGTGGTGCGGGTGGGGTAGGGGATCTGGCAATCCTAGCTGGGGAGGACTGGCCGGAACTCCTAAGGCTAGCCTCGCTAGGCTCTGTGCTAGATGCTACGAGTGGGCTCCCAGAGTCCCCGGAGCTGACCTCCTCCGGGTCCTCCTCAATCGACAAACTAGGAGTTCTTGACATTTTACCTGCACACAAGATAACAAGCATGTAGTTCTTTCCATAGTGTAAATCATAATCAAATTAATATACACTAACTTATACAACTTGACCACATAACAATATTATCACATATTTGCACGTATGTTGCCAATTTTAACTATTAAAGTCCCCCGTGACTTCCCCTGAATTCCCTCGTGCAGACAAGTTTGTTATTATGTTCCGGACCATAATAACCCACTTGTCCATCCAAGTTCATCCCGATCTCGTCACAATAAATTATTAGTTGATATTCAGATCCTATAATACTTGAGCTACTGGTTATATTTTAGGTATCTTTTAAAGACATCCTAATTATTTATAACCAATGGCTCTGATACCAAGTTCTGTAACACCCCGTAACCGCAGCGGAAACGTACACGGGATGCAACAGACACATCTGATATCAACAGCATTGTTTATAAAGAAAACACCACTACATTAATTTAAACATATTACATTGTTCTGAGTTTCATAACCATCTAAGCTTTATCACATAAGTGTTACCGATAGTACATTAACATATTTAATGCAAAATATAGATCTCTAGACTTCCACAAAATAGCACACAGCATCGAACACATATCACTCATTCCAATTTGAGTGTACCTAGAAAGCCTGTAAAGAAAACGGGTCAACTACGAATAGTTGGTGAGTTTCACTAATTTAAATAAACCATAACAAATCATTATAATAATCATAAATAAGCGATGTAATTATGCTGAGCCCACAAGTGAGAACTCTGTTAATCCCAAAACATATCGATTAACCTCCGGGAACTCTGTTACCCCAGAATACTTCCAATAACCTCTGGGAACTCTGTTACCCCAGAAACACATTTAATAACCTCTGGGAACTCTGTTACCCCATAAACACATTTAATAACCTCTGGGAACTCGGTTACCCCAGAACGCATTTAACAACCTCTGGGAACTCGGTTACCCCAGAACACTGTTTCGGGCCTTACACTGTTAGCAACTCAGACAATTACCATCTTAATTCATTACCGTACTATTCCCGTACAATAAACATTATATAAATACGTTCATTTCCATGCGATCAGCATGTACTTAAACACTTTGATAAAAACATGCTTTCCGTCCCGGGAAAATATTTAAAACAGTTCAGTAAAAGGGGCTCGTGAAAACTCACCTTCTTGTGAGCAAAGACGTACTACGGTGCACGGCTACTGGTACAGATCTGTAATACGATCCCCAAATCGTTACTACACAATTTCTATCAATATAACTTAAATTCGTGTTAACCGGTACGTCCGGGGACACTGTTAACCCAGTACCATACACGATCCGGGGACCATGTTAACCCCGATACACTTCTCAGGACTTAGATTGTGATATCACTTAGAGTTCTTTAGTCAAAACTACCGATAGTTTGTTTTCTCGTTTTGCGTGCCTAGCACGGTTATTCGTCTTTGAGTTTTCAAAAAAATGAGTTTGACCACATACGTCCCGAAAATAGTCATTATTGATATTTTCATTAAAGTGGTGCAATTAGAGCTCGGTTAGACACCCCGTTTGGCCGCGGGGCCCGTTTCCGCCTTTAATACACCGGAAACGGTCATGTCGGGTAAAATTACCCAAATCATCCGAATTATTTTCGGATGATTTATTTTTACTTGATTACCTTAGTTTCATAAAAATCATCCATTTTTAAGGTTTTCAAACACCAGTCAGCTCGCTTAGGCGAACTTTGCCGGTCTACTCGTTTTAAGCTTTAAAAGTTTGTTTTTAAGTTCCATTTAGCACAAATAAATATCCGTTTAGTCTCGGACCTTGAAATTTTGTACAAACCATATTTTGACAGTAAGGAATTTTATATAATTTTTCCAGAATTAATTTTTATATCTAAAATTTATTTAACCATTTTTAAATGTCATTTAAACACCAAATATGTCGAAAATACCAAACGACCTTCGAAAAATCCCAAATTTTTCTGGGATGACCCCTGTCACCCACATAGTTCTTTGTATTTTTTTCCAGAACCAAAACTCACTTTTCATGCCATTTTTACCAAAACCGAGCTAGAAATCCCAAGAACTCGTTTTACCGAAAAGCCTACTTAGACTTCTCCAATGAACCTGAAATTTTGTGTGTGACTTTTATATGTTATAAAAAGCTTATCTTAAATTTTCCAGAATTGTTCATGATGTTTAGCTATTTTTCACCATTTTTAGCCAAAACCGAGCATTAAATTCACCAAATATTCATCCTTTATCCAAAAATTACCAAAAATTCACAGATCTCATATTTTCATGTGTAGATCATCTCTGTGAAATTTCATGACCCAACTCTAAGTCTACCATAATCTGTCCAAATCACATAAATCATACGAAAAACCGAACTACCTTATGTTTCTAGCGTTAGATCGCAAAGATCTTGGTTTCTAGCCTTTGCTAGCCACTAGATACAACACCTACAAGCACAATAACACCACACCAAGCAAGTTATACCCACAATCAAGCCATTTCTTTCATGGTTTCGATTAAAACATCAAAACAAAGATTTTGACCGTAAAAATTCGTTTTTGACTCTTTTAACAACTTTCTTGGACCAAGATCCTTTGTATAACTTGTATACATCCCTTGATCGCACGAGAATCGGTTTCATCTCGGGTTTTCACCCATTTTTCATTTGAAACCTCATTTTCTCAAGATTATGGAATTAAAACTATGATTCAACCATTAAAATCATGTTTTACCTTATGATTCTTGCTTAAACACTTGGGTTTTTGGATGAGGAATTGAAAGAAAGTGATGGAGTTTGTTGTAAGGAGTTGGAAAAAAGAAATGAAGGCCAAGGGGTTATCCCCCTTAGTCCGATCGGTGTCATAAGGGGTGTGGGGTGGGGCCCACACCTTCAATACTAGCCACACATTCAGATTACGTAATCTGGATAATGTTGTGGATAATCTGGTTCAGTTCGTTTTTCGGTTAAATGCTTAATTCCGCTCAAAACGAGTCCAAAACAGTCGTTTTTCGGCTTAAAATTTAAATTTATATAAAACTGATTTAAAAACTTTAAAAACATAACCCATGACATTTAATGACTTAACAATCGTATTGTCGGTAATTGTGCGTCTTTTTCGGCTTGATCGATCGTCTCTTGCTTGGTTTGATGTTAAAGGTTTCGTTTATCGTACCGACGTACTAATAAATCGAAATCCTTTTTCTGTGCTATAATTCACTTATCCCGAAGCATTAATACTTCGTAAACATCACTAAACATTATATATTTCGTCTATAATGTAATTCCCGATTCGTTCGGGTTTCAATAACCGTTCATCGATTAATCGTAATTCCGATACGACTAGTTGTACATTTGAGTATAATTCGTACTTAGAATCTTATATACTCGTATAATCACATTATAATTCATATATTCAATATTAAATAACACGTAAATAGTATATTCCGGCTAGGGTATACCTGAATTTGCCGGAATTGTTACAATAACTCAAATGCTATTTGTATTCGAAGAACCCCGTGCACCACTCTAAAACGAAGCATATGGATAATATATATCATTTCATTCGTGATTTCTTTGAAAAGAAATTAATCGATATAGAGATGGTGCACACGGATTTTCAGAAAGCTTACCTTTTTACCAAAGTATTGGATAAAAAACACTTTAACTTTCTGTTGGGTTCAAAAGGTTTGAAAACTCTTGTTGATATCCTTAAGCTAAGATCATCACTTTTTGTTTGTATAGTTTTTATTTTATTTTGTTTTCTTTAATTTTTGGTTTTCGGGGAGAAAAAAAAAAGAAAAAATACAAAAATATTGTTCTTTTTGTTTGTACAGATACAAACAAAAACATTGAAATATTACAAAAAATACAAAAAACATTAAAAAATTGCTCCTCAAAAATGAGTTTTGAAGCAAAAAGAGAAGATGATAGTACATTGGTCATTTAGTCCCAAATCCCGTAAAAAATAAGCTTAAAAAATTGTCTGCTTAATTGCATTGGTGCATTGTTAGGTCTTGTAACGATTCCGACGAAACCAAGTATACCCTAACCGGTAGACAATAGTTACGTCGTATTTAATGTCGGGTAAATGAATTACCATAGTAATTATACGAGAATACATGGTTCATTGTATTGATTGTACGTGAATATATAATTCACCGTATTGAATATGCGTTCAATCGATCGATAGTTATTGAAACCCGAACGAATCGAGGGTTCAATTATAGACGAGATATATGATATTTAGTGATGTTACGAAGTATTAAAGCTTCGGGATAAGTGGATTAAAGCACAGAAAAAGAATTTTGATTTAATAGTACGTCGGTGCGTTAAACGAAAACTTTAATACCAAACCAAGCAAGAGACGATCGATCAAGCCGAAAAAGATGCGCAATTATTAATAATATGACGTTTTAAGTTAATAAATGTCATGGTTTATGTTTTTAAAGTTTTTAAATTGGTTTTATATAAATTTCATTTTAAGCCGAAAAACGACCGTTTTAACCTCGTTTTATGCCGAATCAGACATTTAACCGAAAAACGAACTGAACCAGATTATCCAAAACATTATCCGGATTACGGTAATCCAATTGTGTGGCTAAAAATAGAGAAGTGGGTCCCACCCCACCCCCCTATCTAACCGATCGGACCCAAGGGGGTCATTCCCCATTCCATTTTCTTTTTTTCTCATCAAAACTCTCAACATTCATCAACCTCTTCAAGATCATGATCCAAAACCGAAAGTTTGTGGCAAGAAAACAAGGTAAAGAATCGAGTTAATCACGTTTCCATCTTCGTTTCTTGAGTTCATTTGCAAGAAAATGAGGTTTCAAAGATGAAAACCGATTCTTGCATGATCAAGTGATGTATACGGGTTATACAAGGGATCTTGTTCCAAGAAAGGAGTTAAACGGACCAAAAACGAATTTTTACGGTTTAAATCTTTGTTTTTAAATCATAACCGAAACTATAGTGTAAGAGGCTTGATCGTGAGTGTAACTTGCTTGGTATTGTGGTATGTTGGTTGTAGGTTCTGTATTTAGTGGTAGAAAAGACGGAAAGACGAGTTTGTAGCTTGTAGTGGCGGAAAACGAAAGGTATATTCGGTTTTGTTCGGTTTTGGGATATTTAGACAGATTGTGATACGTGTAGAGTTAGGTCATAATATTTTACAGAGGTGTTAGATACTTGAAAATATGAGTTCCGTGAATTTTTGGTAATTTTTGGATAAAGGATGAATATTTGGTGAATTTAATGCTCGGTTTTAGCCAAAAATGGTGAAAAATAGTTAAATATTTTGAAAAATTCTGGGAACTTTCAGATAAGCTTTTTATATCATGTATAAGTCACACACAAAATTTGAGGTCAGTTGGAGAAGTCTAAGTAGGCTTTTCGGTTAAAACGAGTTCTAGGGTTTTCTAGCTCGGTTTTAGGGAAAATGGCATGTAAAAGATGATTTTGGTTCTGGAAAAATTACAGGGGACTATGTGGATGGCAGGGGACATTCAGGAGAAATTTGGGATTTTTCTAAGATAGTTTGGATTTACGACATATTTAGTGTTTAATGGTGTTTAAAAATAGATAAATAAATATTAAATATAAAAATTAATTCTGGAAATATTTTTATAAAATTCCCCACTGTCAAAAAGTCTTTTGTACAAAACTTCAAGATCCGAGATTAAACGGATAATTATTTGTGCAAAAACAAACTTTTAAAGCTTAAAACGAGTGAACCGGTAAAGTTCGCTTAAGCGAGCTGACTGGTGTATAAAAACCCTAAAAATGGACTATTTTCATATAAATGAGTTAAAACAAGTAAAAATGAATCATCCGAAAATAATTTGGATGATTTGAGTAATTTTAACCTATTTTAACAGTTTCCGGTACGCCAAAGACGGAAACGGGTCCCGCGGCCAATCGGGACGTCTAAACCGAGATATAATTTCACATCTTTAATTAAATTATCAGTCAACCACTATGTTCAGGTCGTGTGTGACCAAACTGATTTTTGAAACATAAAAACGGATAACCGTGCTAGGCACGCAAAACGAGAAAAACGACTAATAGTAATTGTGACCATGGAACTCTAAACGATATCACAATCTGAGTCCGGAGAAGTATTTCGGGTACAATACTGGGTTAACAGTGTCCCCAGATGTACCGGTTGATACGGTTAAAAGATTATATAAACAATAAATGTATAATAACGATCGTAGAGATCATATTACCGATTGGACGTGTTAATTGATAATGATTGTTGTTACTTGCTTGCATGTGCTAAGGTGAGTTTCACGAGCCCCTTTTCCTGAATTGTTTTTAAATAGTTTCTTGGGGCGGAAGCTTGTTATTACTGAAATGTTTAAATACATACTGAACGCATGGATTTGCGTGGATTTACATATATTTTATTGTACGGGAATCGTACGGAAATGTACTAAGATGGTAATTGTCTGAGTTGCTAACATTCTAAGGCCCCGGAACACGAGTGATTAACTGAAAGCCGGTAGAGTGTGGATAGTACTATTGGTCTGACAAACCCAACTGGTCCGGCATGGATTTGCTGATGTTTCCCAGCCAGTTGCACATGTCTATATTGGGTGTTATATTTATTTTGCTATGTAATGTTAGGCATAGCGGTTTGGGGCAGTTCCGTGGGCGGGGGATATGCCACGGGTCCGTGGGCGGGGGATATGCCACGGGGGTTGTGTGTGATAGTCAGAGGTTTCACTTGTGGGCTCAGCATAATTACATCGATAATAATATTATTTTATGATAATGATTTATCATGGTTTACTCGAATTGTGAAACTCACCAACTATTCGTAGTTGACCCGTTTTCTCACATGCTTTTCAGGTACAATTAAGATGAAGTGATTGCTTACGTGCTAAGTGCTTGATGTGTGTAAGATTTGCGTGCAGGATGTTAGGATACATTATAACAAATAGAATTGTGTATCGTATTGTATGATGTGTCTATCACCTAGACGGTAATGAAATACAAGATAATGTAATTTCAAGTATATTAATGTATTCAGTTTTCTTTATAAACAATGTGGTTGATATCAGAGGTGTCTGTTGCATCCCGTTTACGTTTCCGCTGCGGTTGCGGGGTGTTACAGGTCTTAAATAAACTATTAGGGTAAAGTATGTGATATAAGCATTAGAATTGACAAATTGAAAGAGGTGTTAGTCTCTTCCAAAAGTCTCGGTAATGAAGGCAGAAATGTAATAGCTTGTCATACTCAAGCCTTATGTCTGTTTGAGCACCAAAAACAGAAAGTTCTAAATAAAAAGTTTGTGGTTAATGCTTAAATATTGTATGGTCTTATGGCCTCAAATTCTATATTGATGGGATACATCCGGATCTGGACACAATGTTTATGCGGCTTATTATCTAGGTATTCATAATCTAAATATTTCAAATGCATTAAGAGCGAACCCTAAGTCAATAAACTCGATCATTGTTGTACTTCGTACGAATTCATTACTGACTTGATCAAAATCCATTGTGAGTCATACATTGTTCCTCCCTTGCGGCATCTTAATACTAGTAAGAAACGGACCCCATGTGATACAATGTCTGTAAGCCACACAGATGAACTCGTGCATACTCATTCACAGTAAAGGAAGCTTGGTGTATTGCTTGATAACGGGGGTATACCTTGTAGTGGTGATTATGAACTAAGATTTCTTAATCAATATAAATCATTTATTTTTATCTTCAGGAATAATGGTTTAAGTCAAGTTGGGGTGACATGGTAAAAGTCAAATTAGGCCTTAATCGAGATTAGAGGATGATTATAACAACCCCGGCTAAAGTGGAATTCGCCCCAGTGTGACGTACAGATTGCCCAAAACACATGTGACACTATTAAGTGACAATATTATCATTAATTAATTTAAACATCAAGTACACAAGTTTGTAACAATAAGTACAAGGAAAATACAATAAACATTAACAACATATCCATTTACTAATATAACCTAAGTTCTAGTGTCTTCTCCGTTTCATCCTCTAATAATTATACTTGTAACATATATATAAAATAAAGTCAACTAAATGAATAGTTGGTGAGTTCACACAAGTTTTGATATACGTACATGAAAATCATACAATTCCTTGAACAAGTGTAAATGAGCAAGTAATGTCCTTTTCAATTGGGATTGTGCACCAACGTACTCAGATAAGCACAAGTAAGGTCCTTTCCAGTTGGGATTGTGCACCGTAGATAATGAGGCCCTTTTCCACTCATAACAACAAATGTATTGAGCGCAAAGGGGGGCGTATGATCATACTATTTTGAAGTAATCCATGAGCAAGTAATTTGTAGCAAGTAACAAGTAAACACACAAGTCCATGATGCTAATTGTAGTTTGTAAATAATGAATAAACGAAATTGAATTTTGATAGGATACATATGTTACCCCCAAAATAGTAAAAAGGGTAAAAAGGGGGTGTGAGAAACTCGCCTTGAAGTTGAAGACAAACTTGAAATACAACCGAAACTGCATAAATAAAACCGAAGCAATTGAACGTCACGAACTAGAATTAAAAGTACAAAATTAATAATAAACTAAAGTCTTATAAAAGTAGGTAAATCAGGTTGTCGGGATTTAGAGGTGTTAAATGTACATTTTATTATGGAGTTGGATATTAAAATATTTTTTATACGTTAACAAGTTTTAACAAATTAATTATTAGATTATTAATTTAATATTAGTTTACATTAAAAGATTAATATAAATTTTGAATATTATAATGTGTATGGAACATTTGATGTTAACGGTATTTCTTATTTTTAATAATGAATATGTTAACAAGTTTTAAAGTATACATATATATAAATTAAGCTTGTCTTAAACGAACTTGACAGGTTCGAAATCTATAACGTTTATGAAGTTATGTATCTTAACGGAATTTAGCTTTGAAAATATTGGTGTTAGTGTAATATAAAGTTTAACGAGATAATAGTTATTAATGTAATATTACTTATGAGATTAATATTAAATTTGAATATATAAATGTTCATGGCCTTTACTAGTATATTTTAGTTTAGTATAAACGTTGTCGTCGGAATTTATAAAGTTTACGACGATATTGTATATATATTTATATATTTATTTCACGAGTTTTAACAAATGTTTCGGTTTGGTAAAAGCTTGGATTTCGGATGGAAAAGGTTATAAAATAAACTAAAACAATTTTTATTCAATTAAAAATGGTTTTATTTGATTTATAATAATTTTTATAAATTTTATTTGGTTAATAAATATTAAAAAGCAAGGTTTTTTAAAAATAAAAGAAAACAAAACAAAAAAACTGGTATGACCCGGGTTCGAACCCGGGTCCCCTGATTAACATGTTAATGGACTAACTAGTTGGACCGGATTGTTTGTTTGTTATGAAATGGAAACTATAATATATAAACTTACTGACCACTTCATCTTCTTCACTATAAACCCTAGGATTTCAATTCCATTAAACGGTTTCATGTTTGTTAAATTAAAGTTAGGGGTTTTGTTAGACGGCCAAAAATGAATCAAACCCATATAACAAATACCTCGTATGGTGCCGAAATGAGGGTAAACGGAGTTTGGCCAGAGCTAAGCTAGGACGGACTATTTGGAGATTATAAAGTGTTTATTAGATCAAACTGAGGTTGTAAACGTGTTTAGTTAAGTTTAAGGATTCTATTTATACTACCAATTGGATCGTAAAGATGTTAATGCTCGTTATTTTATATTTATTATAATTCCGACGGGTCAATTATTATGGGTTAATGAATGGATAAATGACGAATTAAAGCGCATAATAATGTTTATCAATAATGGAGAAGTCGTATGGGATAATTTAACGTATCGAACGAAGATTAAACACAATGTTTGGTGTTCTCCGGCGCCGATTTCCGGTCGCCGGAGTTATTCACCGGAAAAACGTGATCATGGGGGCTGTTGCAGGTCCTTTGTATTATTATTGTTATATTATATTTTAAAATCATTTTACACTTTAAACCCTGATCTTTCAAGTTATATATACATCGAAGTTAGAATGTTATATATACTTAATAAAAGTTGAATGTTATATATACTTTAGAATGTTATATATACTTAATAAAAGTTATATACTTTGGTTTATTTTCATATTATACTCGTATAGTCCGGGACTCGTTTAATATGCATGTTTGAACTTGGAGTTTCGTTATTGAATTACACGAAATAGAAAAAGAGTTAGTAATGACTATAAATTGTCATAATTATTATTAAATTATCGAATGATATTTACGAATACATTGAAACGACAAAACGGTCGGTTAAACGAATTCAATAAAAAAACACATAAACGAATTTGAAATATATATATATATATATATGTATGTATATATAAATTTAAATAGAACAAAACCAAAATTTAAAATGGGTCTAGTTTTCGGGTTTGAAAAGTAACGAATGTTACAGGACTTACAACTTTTAGAAATTTCATCCTGAAATTAAAATAAAAATAAAATTCAAAAGAGAACAACAAATATACGGAGTTGTTAGAAGTTTAAACAATATTATATATTAAAATAAAATAACGTCGGTCTTTGAATGACCTGAAAGAACGCCACAAATAGAAAATATGACAATGACATTTATATATAGGATGTACCAGCGGCGTATCCACCATGCCCTTATCATATTGTTTTTGTCCCGTTCCCCAAAATCATTCCAAGTTCTGAGTTATTTCACACAACCAGACTTATTATATTTTCCATGCGAGGACTATGATAATTACGTGTCGACCCATAATTACCCCTATCGTGTGGTTTTAAGACATAGATTTTAGATAATTAAATAAAATTCTCACATAGAACGTTGAAAATCAAAAAATAATGTATTAAAAGAAGGCTAAAAAACATTACAAAACATATTGTTAGACCATTCAGGCCAATAATAAGACGAAAACACTAAATCAAGTAAATGAAATCATCGTAGTCTGAACCAAGTAAAAACAAGTTAGAAAAACAAAATAAACGAGGTAATTAAATTAAATGATTAAAGCATTTGAATTATGAGCATCGTATAATGTAATTGAAATAATGGGTTTGAGATTAACGTGGTAAGTAAATGTAGCATTTAACCAACGAAATATGAATATGTAAATTGATAACGCATTAGGTTTGAGAATAACATAGACAAACGAAACTTTTAAGTATCATAATATCATGATGTTTAACAAATGAAAATCTCCAATAAAACATCGACGTGACCAATGGCAACGTTGAGATGATTAAACAATTATATCTTACCAACATGTAAATTGATATTAACTTGAAATGAAATGGATAATCGAAATTTTAATATTAAAATATTAAAACCGATTAAGTTTGTGAAAATAATCAATCCAGTAGTTTATCAAAGTAAACACTTGAAATTTCGAAATCAATATAAAGCATTTGTTCCAGATTGATGAAATCAAGAACAACAAAATGGTTTAAATAAAACATAGAGTGAAAGAGAAATACACGAATAAACAAAATAATTTGGGTAAAAATATAACATAATATAAACTCGGCATGTACATGGGACACAATTTTGGTTCAAAGTAAACGAATTTATTAAGAGATAGTCGGTCACAAATATTCAAATGTAGAGACAAAATGAGAATACTGTTTCTATTAGGTAACTATGTACCATGTTCATAGTCCCAATTTCCACTTAATGGTTACGTTGATGGGAAATTGGTCATAGATCACACAATTTGAAATAACAAATGTAAACCTATTTAACAAAGCGAATAAGAATGATTTACGAATTTACGTTTCATAGAATAAAATTGAATATGGGTCAAAATCAAAGAACAATCGAATTAAAATAAACTTTGTAATCAATCTTCTAAGGAAGTGGATAAAAATCACATTGGGTAAGTTCGAAACATACATGAATGAGAAAATAAAGAAAAGAAAATGTAGCTTTCGACCTTTGTCTTCTCAAGTGTCGTTTTGTCTGGGGTATGAAAGGTTGACGTGGGAGGTTGTGCCATGATTTCTTAGCCGAAACTCATTGGCGTTAATGAAGGGGAATGAGAAGAGAACTTTAATCTTACGAAAATCGGTTTAAAATCGTGATGCTTTTAAATCTAATGATGAAATAAAATCTATTTAGACAAAAAAATTTTAGCTATCGCAAAAACTTGCAAATTTTATGAAACTTTTACATAAAAACAAATGTTTTATTTTGGCCCACGGACTAGGTAGAATGGAATGAAATGATTGTCAGTGTATCCGACTTGTTGAATGAAAAATAGCCTTAAAGGGCTTAAGACTTGTTTGGAACAAAAAGTTTACTTTAAATATGGTTTGAATAAATAATTACATTATTATTTGTGGTGACGATAATACTAATAATAATAATATTACTAGTAATAATAAATAGTATTAATAAATTTTAATAATAATAATAATATTGATAATGATGGTAATAAAAATAATGATGACGGTAATAGTACTAATAATAATGGTAGTAGTAATATTAATAATGATGTTAATAACTTTAATGATAATAATAATAATAATGCTATTAATAATAATAATAATAATAATAGTAATAGAGGTAATAAATCTTTTTTTAAAGAAAATTCATTTGATTGGAAGTTAAAAATAGCCAAGGATTTGGGTTTTAGCGCGAGGTATTAGTAAAAGAGATAAAATATAGGAAAATATGCAAAAGGAAATATAGACGAGTTTTGTCAGGTCCCTGATTTCAGCTGGACCTTACTCAAAACATGCCATAACTCACATAAATAAATGTGTCGATAAGGGAGTTAATGACTGGTTGCTATATTTAGAAAGATTACTGTTTATTAAAGGAGGAATCAATAATAAACAGGGTAGTTACAATCAATAATCAAAGATAACTAACACAGACAAGATTCACTCAAAATATTTCCATTTATATAATATTCATCATACAAAAGGTAATCGATTTAGGGTTTTCTTGTAGGATAACGGCAGCGGCTCAATAAATATTCTCACTTAGTATCGTATTCAGCCACCTATTTTTCCATGTTGTCTGCTGTCCTCAGGTGTGCCCTAATTATTTCTTTTATAGGCCTAAAACCTGTGGACAACTGTCATTCCTTCTAGAAATCCTAAATGATAAGACATATTCAAGTTACATATTCATTTTGATTGCTTGGATTCTATTCAATATGAACCTGATCATTCTCTATTTCTTGATTGTTTTGATTAACCTCTGCATGATCATTTTCAGACATGTGAATGTTTTCTTGATCATTTTCTTGATCTTGATCAATAATATCACTTGAGGAGTTCTTCACAAAAGTATACTGCTTTTCTTTTCTAGCAACCTTTTTCCACAATTCTTCTAAGTCCAGTGGTTCCTTATTTTTCTCTTCAATTAAACTGGTCTTGTATAATGAGTCATCAAAGTCTTCAGGGTAAATCTTGAAAGACCTTATCAACTTTTCATGATCAAACAGCCATGCTACACCATCAACTGTGTTGAATTGATTCTCATTAAAGATGATGTCAGATGATTCTATGACACTCAAATAGTCTTTCACATATACTCTATATGCATTTGAGTGGGTATAATATCCAACAAAGAAACAATCTAGAGATTTTGTTTGAAACTTGTTCAAATAATCCCTTGTGTTCAGAAGAAAGCATAACTCCATTTTTGAAGTATTCCCTTTTCTGCACAAAATTCTTGCATAACTCCATTTTTGAACTCAGTACCATTGTCACTTCTCATCATTTTAACCTTCTTATTCAACTTGTTCTCAATCATTGTTACACAACCCTAAATCAACTATGCAGTCTCATCTTTGGTACTTAGGAAATAAACCCAAGTATATCTTGAATAGTCATCAATGATCACAAGACAATATCTTTTCTTTCCTATACTTGGCACACTTACAGGACCAAAGAGATCCATGTGAAATAATTCAAGTATTTGATCAATTGAGTTAATGAGCTTAGGCTTATGAGTAGATTTGTGCTGTTTTCCCTCATAACATGAATTACAATGATCTTCCAATATAAATTCTCTTGTAGGTAATCCAATTACATGCTCACCTTTCACAAGTCTGTTCATGTGTTGAGTCAAACAATTGACCTAAGGGGGAGATTGTTGAGTCAAAGATTTGACCAGAATGAAGTATCTGGAAGATTGGATTCTTCTAAACCTCCTCAGAATTCGCTATGTATGGATCCGGGCACACCATAGACAACCGAGCAAGGTTTTACTTGGCCGGGTACGATATTTTATCTATCGGGCAAGGTTATCTTCAAGTAGTCTTCTTTAGTGGATATCTGAGTAGGGTTTGCAAATTAGTGCATTGCCGGGTAGGGTACACTAGTTTATGTAAATCCGGGCAAGGTTCACTTTATCAAGCAAGTCTGTTCTTCAGAACCAAGTATTTTACTCTTTCGAGTAAGGTTTGGTTGACCAAGTCCAAGAAACCAAGTGATTGGAAGACCGGGCAAGGTATTCATTAATAAGTATGATCCAAGTATGCTTGATAATCTAAAGGAATATCTCTAAGTAATATCGGGCAAGGTTCAGCTTATGCAAGGAACAGTACTCCCGAGTACACTTTGCTAATAAGTTATTTTATAGCAAAGAGCTGAAATGGATCATTGAAGAACAAGGTTGCTTGTAAGGAGTTGTCGGGGAAACTCTGGCAAAGTCAAGAAGAATGAAGTCTACTCGGTGAGTATTTTACTTGGTTAAATACTCATCAAGCAAAGTCAACCCGGAAACTGATCCCGAGCATACTTCTATGTTACCAAGTCATGAAGGATGGCAGAGTACACAGCGTACTCGAAAAATGAAGATTTATGAAAAGCCTACCCGGAAGACTTGCTTTACACTTAGTTTATTTTGAATATGTATGATTGTATTTAGGGTTTCTAGAAGGAATGACAGCTGTCCTAGGTTGGCAGGCCTATAAATAGAATGTTTAGGGCACGCCGCCAAGAGAGAGAGGACACGGATTTTGAGCCTTTACACTTTTCGGATAAGAAAGAATATTTCTTGAAAGTGACGGCTGTCCTAGGATTCCTAGAACTCTAAATCGATTATCCACTTTGTATGATGAAAATTATATAGATGGAAATCTTTTGAGTGAATCCTGTGTGTGCTTTCTACCTTTGATTATTCCTTACAACCGTATGTTTGTTATTGATTCCGCCTTTAACAAACGGATATCTCTCAAAATATAGCAACCCGTCATTAACTCTCTTGTCAACACGTTAATCTTTGTGAGTTATGACATGATTAATTAAGATCCAGCTGAAATCGAGAGGCCTGACAAGTGGTATCAGAGCTTGTTACTGCTATTTTGGAAAGATTGTTGCTGATTGAAGATTTGAAGAAGAATGACGAAAGCAGACCACTGTTCGATTGATTTGTGATGTCAGCAGCCCTGTTTTTCATTTTTCTTCCAAATCTACAATCTACCGGCGTTATTCTCTTCCTTATTTCAATTAAAGTTCTAATCTTTATATCTAAATCTTGTTCTGTTTTCAGATCTGACTATTTTGAAACTCTGTTTTTACAAAGAAACTGATTTTTTTTAGAAAAAAATGTCTGGATATGAGGAACAAGAGGTGTCTACTAACAAGATACCAAGGTTGTATGGACAGGAAAACTTTATCAAATGGAAAGTACTCTTTGAAGCAGCCGTATGCTACAATGATATTGATATGTGGAACTCCATCAAGAATGGTCCACAAGCTGCTGTTGAAGAAGGTGCAAATGCAGCTGCAACTGCTGCTGTAAGAGAGAATGAGAAAGGTGGATGACAAAGCCTTAGCTATGATTAAGCTAGGTTTGTCTTGGGAGATTCTGACCAAGGTGGCACATCACACAACTGCCAAGCAAATGTATGATGCCATCCTTGAGATGTATGAAGGGAATACTGAACTAAAGAACATAAAGAAGCAAAGATTGAAGCAACAGTTAGAAAAGTTCAAGTATAAGGAAGGAGAGAGATTGAAATTAATACTAGAATGTTTTCTAAGTATTGTGAATGAGTTGAGGACAACTGATTATGTAATGACTGACTTTGATTTAAATACAAAGTTACTTAACTCAATGCCAAAAGAATGGTATACTGCTTGCAAGTTCATCCTTCAGAAGCATAATTTCAATGAATTGAAATTGGATGATGTAGTATGCTTTCTTCAGGCTGCAGAACTTGAAATGACAGAGAATGAGACGATTAAGGAAGATAGACCCTGCTTCAATGTTTCAAATGCATTGATTGCACCCATGGGAAATCTGTCTACCAAGAATCAACAGCAAATTCCCATTATTGAAGAACCAGCTGAACATAATGTTGTTACTCCAAAATCTTTCATTGGAGGTAACACAAGTAATCAAGGAAATCAGCAGAGGTTCAATGAGCAACTGATTGATGATACTGAAACTGCCCTCAATGGCAAGTGGGAATGTGCATCACTCTAGTGGTGTAAATGGTCAAAACAATGAAATAAATGCATTGCTTTCTATGTTTACTGAATCATATAATGCATTTGTTGCAAAGAACCTAACTCACACAAGTGTGGTACAAAATGATTTAGAGCAAATTTATGCAGATGACTTGGAAGACTTGGATTTGAAGTGGCAAGCTACCATGTTGTGTTTGATAAGTAAAAGGCTGTATAACAGAACTGGTAGGTCTCTGGTTTCGGGTCCAAATGACAGGATTGGATTTGACAAGTCAAAAGCAATCTGCTACAATTGTCAGCAACCTGGTCATTTTGCAAGAGAATTCAATCAACCAAGAAAATTTCAAATGAATTAATACCAGAATCAACAACAAGGAGGTCAGCAGCAATATCAACAAAATCAACCAAGAGGTCAGTAGCATTACCAACAAAGTCCGCTAAGATTCAACAACAATCAAATGAACAACTTCAACAACAACAACTTCAATCCCAACAACAATTACAACCCCAACTTCAACAACTTTCAGCCTCAAATGAATAATCAACAACAAAGTATGCAACAGACTCAAGGTTTTAAAATGAATAACAATCAAAACCTTCAAGCAGCTCAAAATGTTCCAAACAACACTGTTCCAGCAAATCAAAATCAGATCAGAAATCAAGGAAATGTGGCAGTGACTACACAACATGAAGGAAATTTTGATTGGAGCAATCATGAAGAAGACATTGCAGATGATATCAAGAAAGCAAATGTGGCATTCATGGCCATAATTGAGAAAGAAAAAGGATCATCATCTCAGGTACACTCTGCTCCTACTGTTGATTTAAATGAACTTATCATTGAATTGAGAACAATAGTAGGTAAGCTAGAAAGTAAGTATTTTAGAAAACAAAGTATCATCAATGGGTATGAGGCAAGTGAGATGATCAGTGAAAAAAAGATTAAAAGCCTTGAAGATGATTGCATGATCAATTACAGAACTCAAACCATCACTGAGATTGATGGATTAAAGAAGATGTTGGTTGAAGAAAAGGTGCAAAACACAAGACTGAAGGTTGAAACTGAATTTCTAAAGAATTTGGTCTCAACAGGCAACATATGTGGTATACTAAACCAGGTGAAGGAACAAGACAAATACAAAGTAGTTCCACCTCCATTCAACAACAACTTCATGCCAAAAGTTGACAAAGAGAAAAGAGATGAGTACTTGCAACAATTCAGAGATGTCTTTCAAGACAAGGAAGAATTTGTTGATTTGTACAAAAAGGTAGAAGTGAATGAAGAAGGAGAGTTTGTGATTAAGGAAGAAGTAAAAGAGGATAAGTCAATTGGAGTTCAAGTTTCTGAGGATGACTTTGATTCAGTTGAATTGTATCAAGATGACTTGAGTAATTTGAGTGATCAAATTACTGAAGAGGAAATCAAAGCTGCTGAAAGAGGAAGAAAATATAAGAAACCGGAATCCGTTGATAAACTTTCAAAGTATCCACCAGTCCCACCAAGATTGAAGAAACAGAATGATAAAATGAAAAGAGAACATATTTCTTTTGACATTTGTGAAAGGAGGAAGATAAACTACAATGCAGTATGACCATAAAGCAGAACAACAAAAAGAAGATGGTGACTGAAAAAGTTGATACAGAAAATTTTATCCTATTTTATCCAATATTTTCTAGTCATGAGGTGTTGGATGTTGGAGAAGTGGAAACTATGGAAGAATATGAGAAAAGACAGTCAAGGGTTAGAGAAAGCAGTGATAAAGAACCTATGATTATTGAAAAAATTGTCTTTGTCAAAAGCAAACTTGAAAGACAAGACATTAAGATTGAGGAGTTTGTGCCATTCTCAATTAACTTTGATAGCTTAAAGAATCAAAAGACTCTAGGAGTCAAGTCACCTAAGCCAAGTGAAAGACTCAAGAAACCAAAAGAACATGAAATATTCAAAGGCAAGGTTTGGTGCACAAGGTGTGATGAATATGGTCACCACACAGACTCATGCAATGAGAGATTAAAATTACAACCATTTCATGTCCCAGATGGAACAAAGTATGGGCAAGACTTTGTCCTGTACAAACAGAAATATGATGTATATCTGGGAAACGGAAAGGTGTGTGGAAATGAAACCATGAATAGAGAAGAAAAGAAATCTTCAAAGGAGACAAGGATTGAGAAGAAAGCTGAAGTAACAACAAAGAAGCAAGTGGCTGAATTAGCAAAAAGAAGTAAATCTCCTAAGAAGCATGAGAAATTTACCAAAAAGAACTATCAGCCTTTGAGGATCAAACAAGATACTCAATCAGTCAAATCTGATGGTTCTCAATGATCATCAAGCAGTGAGAAGACAAGAAGAAAAGATGCACATTCTAGAAATAAACCAACAGAACTCACTGGTGATGAGAAGTTTCTATTAAAACATGGATATGAACCACATGGTTTCCTTTGGAAACCAAAGACTGAGAGTAAGGTTGAGCAAGTTTCTGATGTGAGAGACTACTCTGAGAACAAGGACTATGTAATAAAGGAGTATGCCACTGACTTAGCTGAATACCAGTGTCCAACCTCACTAGTTAAAACTCCCATAGAGTGTGGTTATGAAACTGATAATTCAGACAACTTAGAATTGACTCATGAAGATCCTGAACCAACAACACTCACTTCCCAAGCTGTGTCTGAAACTGAATCTGATGAGCTGAAAGTTGATAAGGCTTGCACTTCATCACTCAACTAATCAACTTTTTTGTATGTGCAGGAACAGTCCACTCCTCTAAATGATATATGGTATATGGATAGTGGTTGTTCTAGGCACATGACTTGTGACAAGAGATCTCTTGTCAATTATGAAGAGAAGTATGAAGGTCCAGTAGCTTTTGGGATGATGAAAATGGTGGAAAGATTGTTGGAAAAGGAATCTTAACAAATGGGAAAGTCTCATTTGATAATGTATTTCATGTTGAAGGTCTTCAGTACAATCTGCTGAGTATATCACAAATGTGTGATAAGGGTTACAAAGTCAGTTTTGATGATTAACACTGTTTCATTTTAAAACCTGAGTTTGTAATTCCACCTGAAATGAATATGATGATGGCACCAAGAAATGGTAACTTGTATGAATTGAATATGAAAGAAGCTATTTCAAGAGGAGGTGCATGTTTTGTTTCCAAAGCCACTGAAAATGAGTCAAAATTGTGGCATAGGAAACTGTGTCATGTGAACTTGAAGAACATGAATAGACTTATCAAAGGTGAGCATGTCATAGGCTTACCTACAAGAGAATTCAAGTTGGAAGATCATTGTGATTCATGTAAAAAGGGAAAACAACACAAATCTACTCATAAGTCAAAACCCATCAATTCAATTGATCAAGTACTTGAATTACTTCACATGGATCTCTTTGGTCCTGTGAGTGTACCAAGTATTGGGAAGAAAAGATATTGTCTGGTGATCATTGATGACTATTCAAGATACACTTGGGTTTATTTCCTAAGTACCAAAGATGAGACTGCAGAGTTGATTAAAGGTTGTGTAACAATGATTGAGAACAAGTTGAATAAGACAGTCAAGATGATGAGAAGTGACAATGGCACTGAGTTCAAGAATGGAGTTATGCAAGAATTCTGTGAAACAAAAGAAATACAACAACAATTCTCAGCTCCTAGAACTCCTGAACAAAATGGTGTTGCAGAAAGAAGAAATAGAACTTCGATTGAAGCTGCAAGAACCATATTAGCAGATGCTAATCTGCCTGTCACTTTTTGGGCTGAAGCTATAAATACAGCCTGCTATGTTCAGAACAGGGTACTTGTGAACAAAAGGCATAACAAAACTCCTTATGAAATATTTCACAACAGAAAGCCTTACATCAAGTTTTTCAAGCCCTTTGGATGCAAATGTTTTCTTTTAAATACAAGGGACTATTTGAACAAGTTTCAAACAAAATCCCTGGATTGCTTCTTTGTTGGATATTCTACACACTCAAATGCCTACAAAGTTTATGTGAAAGATCACTTGAGTGTTATAGAATCATCTGACATCATCTTTAATGAGAATCAATTCAATACAGTTAATGGTGCAACATGGCTGTTTGATCATGAGAAGTTAATAAGGTCTTTCAAGATTTTTTTCCTGAAGACTTTGATGATTCTTTCTACAAGACCAGTGAAATTTAAGAGCAAAAGAAGAAATCATTGGACTTGGTAGAATTATGGAAGAAAGTTGCTAGAAAAGAAAAGGAGTATACTTTTGTGAAGAATCCCTCATATTACAATGGTCAACATAATCGAGAAAATAATCACAATCCTGAACATGATCATACTAAGAACAATCAAGACAATCAAGATGTACAGGATGATCATATTCAGAATGAGGGTGACACAAGCAACCAAGAAAGTGGAGAAGAAGCTGCATCTACAACAAGATTTCAAGATCTATTTCAAATATTGAACTTAGAAACAAATGGTGCATCTACTTCAGGACAACATAATGATGAAGCACCAGAATTTCATGATGCAGATGCTGATTTAATCATTGAAGAATCAGAGTTCATTGAAACAAATCTTGACACAAATTTGTCTACAGATATGATTGTACAAACTCCTTATGTGGAAAAGAATTATCCTTCTGAAAACATCATTGGTGATTTGCATGAAAGAGTTACAAGAAGTCATTCCGAAATTGCAAACATTTGTCTTTACTCTTGTTTTCTGTCCCAAATAGAACCAAAGAACATAGCACAAGCATTAAAAGATAATAGTTGGGTGGAAGCAATGCAAGAGGAATTGGCACAATTTAGAGACCTGCATGTGTGGGATCTTGTTGATAAGCCATTTGACAGATATGCAATTGGAACCAAGAAACAAAAGGGATGAAAGGGGTTTGGTGATTAAGAATAAAGCTAGACTTGTAGCACTGGGATGTCTTCAAGAAGAAGGAATAGACTTTGAGGAAGTCTTTGCACCGGTTGCATATGCTGCCTCAAAGAACATTAGAGTGTTCCAGCTTGATGTTAAGTTTGCATTTCTAAATGGAAAGATTGATGAAGAGATGTATGTTGCTCAACCTCCAGGTTTGAGGATCCAATGTATCCAAACAGGGTGTATAAGTTAAACAAAGCCCTTTATGGATTGCATTAGGCTCCTAGAGCATGGTATGATGAGCTGTCAAATCATCTTCTTGAAAATGGTTTCAAAAGAGGAGCCATTGACAAGACACTCTTCTACAAAAGAAAGGGATCAGACTTGCTTCTGTTACAAGAATATGTGGATGACATCATCTTTGGTTCTACAAATGAACAAATGTGTATGGAGTTTGAAGGGGCAATGAAGTCCAAATACAGCATGAGTTCTATGGGAGAAATGAACTTCTTTCTAGGACTGCAAGTTCAACATAAGGCTGAGGGGATTTACATTCATCAAAACAAATATGTGCAGGACATCTTGAACAAGTTTACCTGTCAAGAGTACAAGACTGCTTCAACTCCAATGGAAACCAAAGAAAAGATGATTGCAGATGAAAAGGGGGAGCCTATAGATGAACATGAATATAGAGCCAAAATTGGATCTCTGATGTATCTGACTGCAACAAGACCAGATATCATGTTTGTTGTATGTGTGTGTGCAAGATTCCAATCAAGTCCAAAAGTCTCCCACATGAATGCTGTTAAAAGAATATTCAGATATTTGAAGGGAAGACCAGACTTAGGGATTTGGTATCCAAAGAACCAAGCTTTTGATCTGATTGCATATACAGACAGTGATTATGATGGCTGCAACATGAGCAGAAAGTCAACCTCATGAGGATGTCAATTTTTGGGTGAAAGGCTAGTGTCATGGCAATGTAAAAAGCAGACTACAGTCTCAATCTCTACTGTAGAAGCTGAATATGTTGCTGCATCCGCCTGCTGTGCACAAGTTCTATGGATTCAAAATCAGATGCTGGACTATGGTTTGAATTTCTTGAACACCCCTATTCTTATTGACAATACTGCTGCGTATTTTACTGTTAAAAATCCAGTTCAACATTCCAAAACTAAGCACATTGAAATCAGACATCATCTCATCAGAGACTGCAGTGAAAAAGGTTTGATTGAAACACAAAGGGTTGATACAAGTGACAATTTGGCTGACCTATTCACCAAACCACTTGATAGAACCAGGTTCCACTTTCTTCTGAAAGCCTTGGGAATGATCAACTCTGATGAAATCTGATTAAGGATATGTGCCTGGTTGTGTGTCTCTCTGTGATAACTGATTATTTTGTAAGAGATTACACGTATTGAATGTTAAGTGAATATGCTTGATTATGTTACTTAAGTATGATATTTGAATATGCTACTGAATATGTATGCAAACATTGACATGTTTGATCTGATTAATAGGTTTGCATGAATATCTGTTGATGTGCATGTGTGATGTTAGAATAAGTGTCTGTGTGGTGATTTACTTGTTAGAGTAAGCTTATTTGACATCACTGCTTGAATGCTTGAATATGTGTATTATCTGATCATGTGATGTTATTATGATAGGCTAGACCTTGAATGTTAGTATTGTCTGCTTGTGTTGATGATGTTATGTCTGATTAAGATTTGATTATGTTACAACTGTTTGTGTCAAAATAAGTTTTATGTCAAAATTAAATGATAAAATGAATTTTCTAATGATTTTTTGCATAAATACTTTATTTTGGTCAAAACATGAGCAAGTTGATTAATGGTGTAGAGATATGATAAGATTATTCAGTTCAAGCTTTAAAGAAGCTCAAAAGAAGGATTATTTTTTTTAGAAAATACTCAATTAGTTATTTTGGCTGAAAATTGAGCCATTTGCCCAGCTGGAAGGACATGCACTTGTGTAAGTTTGGTCCTTAAATCTCTATAGATTCACAGGATAGCCATTGACCTGAAAAAATGAATGCATTTGGGGCAATTATAACTGGTTTCTATTCTTTCACTTAAAACTATGTCAATAACTCTGACTTTGAAAGGATATATATTCACATGTATGTTTGGTCCTGTTGACCATTTCTGGTCAAACAGGATAGCCATTTACCTGACAATGAAGAGATATTGGGGTGATTGAATATTGAACTGTTAATTTGGGAAATGATAGTACATTGACTGCTTAGCCAATCATATGGATTTAATAAGCTAAAAGGACCTTAGTATAGTCATTAACATGTATGGTTGCTTTACCATGATGATGTAAAATCTAAGGTGATATAAACATAATGAATATGCTAATCTTTATGTGGAGATACATTGTTGTCTTTGCATGTCTCCAGATAAATCTCTCCGAATGATATGGCAGAAAAGTGATTACCCAGTCATACACGAGCCTGTTGTTATTTGGTCAACCAAAAATGATACATCTTTAAATATGACAAAGAACATGCTTTAAGAAAATTTGAGAAAATATCAAAAACAAGGGGAAGAATGAATAAATCAACCAAAAGTTGATAAGTGTTTTAAATATTTTATCAAACAAGAGGGTTACAACAAGAACTACAACGATGTTGACAAAATCTGTCTCATCTTGAATGAAAGGCATGTTACTAATTGTAAGCCTAAAGTTCAACCTCTATATATGTTTGGATCTCAAAAAGTACAAAAATACAATAAGTTCTGTCATACAAAAACTATTTTTGACCAAATACAGGAGGTTGGAGTCAAAT
Source organism: Bidens hawaiensis (assembly GCF_021521415.1). Lineage (NCBI taxonomy): Eukaryota > Viridiplantae > Streptophyta > Magnoliopsida > Asterales > Asteraceae > Bidens > Bidens hawaiensis. The sequence continues at coordinate 35,708 of NW_027500271.1, forward strand.
TGGGGTGATCTGGGGAAAGCCAAATAAACTTTGAGAAGAGATATGAGGCATCATAGCACAGTGTTGACCATTAATGCATTATGCTTAAATTGAACCTTAATCATATCACCAAAGAGATGAAACTCATGCTAAGTTTATACCTGCTGTTAACCTATCTGTGTTGTCATAATTATTCTGTGAATGAAGTTTTGAGAAAGCTACTTAGTCAATATGATCCCATTCTTGAGATCTTTTCAGAAAATGGAAGAAGCTGTTTTGAAGAGAAATATAACTGAAATTTGATCTTTAAATGCATCATTTGCTCTTAAACTATGATCTGAAATGAAAAATATATTTTGACAAAGTGGTTTAAGTCAAAAAGTGTTGCATTTTGCCTTTAATAGGTTGAATATGTAAGTTCGGGTAAGGTTTAATGTTTTATAACCTTTCCGGGCACAAAACAGTTGCATATGTTTGAATAGGATATTTCGGGTAAGGTTTGATGATTTATGACCTTTCCGGGTAAGCTTAGTCATTTTTGACTAACTTTATGATTTTCGGGCATGCTATGAAGTGTTTACACTTTCCGGGTAGAGTACACTGTTGTACTCCTTTCCTGAGCAAGCTTGAAGTCTTGAGATGATTATGTGTTGTTATAGCTAACTTTTAACAAGAAATTCTTGTTTCGGGCAAGCTATGCATGTTATATGCTGATTGTGATTCCATGCGAACTTTATGAACTTACTCAAGTACATCAAGTAAGCTTTGTGATTTGTGTGAATATGTTGTTAGGAAAGGTTTGTTAATCTTTCCGGGCATGCTTAGATATTACTATTTAAGTTTGTCATTTTTCGGGTATGGTTTGGCATGCTGAAATCCCTCGGGTAAGGGCATACCTGATGATTGAATGTGTTTATCTTAGCAAGCTTAGTGCTAACATAGGATTTTCGGGCAAGCTCTTTGAAATTTTAGACTATAGCACACTTAAATGTTTATATGTTTTAATTTCATTCCGAGCATGCTCTGTGATATGTGTGTTCATGATTTCTTTGAAATTACAAGTGTTTTCGGGCAAACTTTGTTTTCCGGGCACATTTTATATTTCGGGTACACTTTTGTTCCCTCAATATACTTGGTAATTTCAAAACTTAACTTTCCGAGTACACTGTCTGCTAGAATTCCTTTTTCCGGCACACTTTGTACTTTATGAAGGTTATTCGGGTATACTTTGCATTAGAAGGTGTTCGGGCACACTATTCTCTAGAATGGTTGCTCGGGCACACTATGTTTTCAAGTATGCTTGATTGAATATATTAGTTAGTATGATAAAATTGATTATGATTCTTATTAGGGTTTATGCTAGATAAGTTTTAATTTGAAATTGAGAAATCTATATGGGTGTCTTGACTGATTCCTAGTAAGGAGGTTTATTTGATGATTATACTTGATTATTTGCCTTGTGATTAATTTCTCAAGAAATCTAGTATTTCGGGTAAGCTTTCTTCATTATGTCTTAACTTTAAATTAATTAGCTTGACGAGCAAGGTTAATAAATAGAAGGATTCGGGCAAACTTTGTATATTCAAAAATGAAAATTTTCCAAGCAAAGTTTGACCGGGTAAGCTTTGTAAGTGGATGTATACCGAGTAGACTTTGAAAAGATTAATTCCGAGTAAGGTTTTATCAACTTAAAAGATAAGTATTGTTTCTAATATCAAGTGGATAATGTTATTGTATGACAGCTAATAATTCACATAAAGATAAAGAGAATTTAAAACCCACTTTCAAAAGGTATACAAGAGAGAGTTAAGCAAAATTTTCAACATTATTTTTCCATCTCTCTCCTTCCACTGCAAACTGCTTACTCTCAAAGAAACCCAAACCGACTTATCACATTCTATTATTCCTAACCCTAACTTGAATTAGCCCTCTAATTCCGACTCGGTAAGCAACATTAATGTGTTTTTTCGACCATGATTAGACTATAATGGACTTTGATTATATATCTGATTACTAACACTCTGTTTATGTGTTTAGATTATAAATTTGTCGAATAACAGGTTCTTGATGATTTTCTCTTTTTTTCTTTCTTCTTCATTTTTATACCTGAAATTATCCAAAAGTACTGAACTTTATGACTAATTTCACTTTGAATATGTTTGTTTATGTGTTTCAGATATGGCAGACGATGAACCCAAGTATGTCTTTGAACCAAAATATAATATGTATGCACTTCTACAAGTCACACCTGCCAATGAGCCAATGACTAGGATGATAACTTGGATGGCTCAGTCCAATGTCAGTTTCGCATTCACTGAAAGCCCTGTAATTTACAGAAATCACTCCTTGGATTTTAGGAGATCTGCTGAACTGGTTGAGGACATAAATGGTAAAAGAATTGAGGCAACCGTGGCTAGACAAGAGATACTTATTACAGAGAGAATGATAAGAAGATGTCTCCGGTTGAATGATGGTGATCACAACTCAATAAACTTCAGCACACCCCACCTAATGAAAATATTTGAAGAGACAATGGGTTATCAAGGAAATGTTCATGATGGACAGTTTCATAAGGGCATGTTTCCTATGCTGTAAAGATTTCTTATTCACCATGTTATACACGGATTTGCTCCAAGGAAGGGATCGTGGACCTTGATGAGTCACGACGTGGCAAATGCCACAGTTGGGATTATATATGATCTGCCCTTCAATTTCTCTAAGATGATATTTGAAGGATTACTAGGAAATCTGAAGAAGCCTGAAAGAAAAAGATTTTTTCAATATCCAAGATTCCTACAGATAATCTTCAACAGTGAGCTTCAAGATCCACCCACTGTTGGAACTACACACCAACTGCAAGACCCTGACACATGTAGAAGAATCAAAAATCCAGGTGTCTCAAATACATACAACTCAAATGTTCCATTTGAGATATTGCCATGGTTATTGGACCATGACTTGCAAGTGATGCCAGTACCTGAGTTAAGCTCAGAGGAGGATGACAGTGATGATGATGAAAACTCTAATGATGGAGATGGTAATGGAGATGAAGGAGGAGACGAAGTGAATATTGAAGTTGTTGCACCTATTCAGGGGGGAGCAACTTGAGCACATTGAACAACCAATTATTCCATCACCACCACAAACTCCACCACACCAGATCACTCACACACAACCACAAATCCTAACCTTAAGCCAACCAAAAACATCTACACATACATCCCCACCACCACAAACACCACCATCCATATTTCAATCCCACACTTCAAACCAAGACCAACCTGATTATGAACATTTCACCACATCACCACCTACAACACCACCAACTGATAGTGACCTTCTGACCTTATTAAAAGAAAATGCTGAATGAGAAGAAGGAATGAGGAAGTAACTGAGGAAAATGTTATGTTGATGAAGAGACTAGTAGAAGCAAATTTGAGAATTCAAACCCTGGAGCAAGAGGTTGAGAAGACCTCAGCTGCCCCAAAACAGGGGGAGAATGTATCTATGCAAACTGTCTCAGGTGGAAATGATGATGAAAATGTAACAGTGTCAGAGAATGCTGATTCTTTAAAAATGATTATGAATGTTTATGATGATGGAGAGGAGAGTAGTGAGGAGAGGAGAATTGAAGAGATAGATTATGAAGCATATATGTCTGATGGTGCAGAACAGGATTATGATGTGAATGATGAGATTGTGAGAGTAGTATGGAGTGAGGAGGATATTGAGACAGGAAATGAAATGGAGATTGAAAATGAGAATGTTGAGAGAGTGGATGAGATTGAAATGATAATTGTTGAGGAAAAAATAGCTTTTACTGACATAGCTACTGATGTCTTGACTGATGTTCAGACAGAAGAAGAGACTAAAGTAATGATTGATGAAAATGCTGCTACTGAGGAACTTATACACACTGAACCAGAAACTGATCAACAAGCAAGTTCCATGAGAATAGAGCATGACCCAGAACAGGAAGCCCTTGAAAAATAAATAAATGAATATTTACAGTCTGAAGATGAGGAGGATGTGAGGAGAAGGATTGAGAAGGGTAAGGCAAAAGTTACAGAAGAAAAGGCTGTTATGGCATATCCTGAAAAGGATGTATTGTTCAAAGATGATGATGAAGCTGTTGCTGCTGCTCTAAAGGAACAAGAAAACATTCTGAGAAAAACAAGGGACAGAGAGATACTGGCCCAAACTATGGACCCTGTAGAGTTGGCAGAGCAGGAAAGCTTGATCAACCAAGCCAAATTTGCAAGGGAATTCATTGAAGAAGTGACTAATCAAGAAGTGATAAAGTCCTTGATTGAGTTGAGAAGAGATGAGGAAGTTGATAACTCCCTAGCTATGGTGGTCAGCATGTTTCAAACAGAAAGTCAACAAGAAACAAAGTCAAATGAGACTGCTGAACCAGTAAATCTGAATACTGATATGATGGCTGAAGAAGAAATTGGTGAGTCCATGGCCTCAATGGCTGCACAGAAATGGGCTCAACCGATCAAAGATGACATTAGACAAAATCCTGATGAACGGGAGTATGTGGATGATCCCAAGTATGGAAAGAAGTATTCAAGGAAAAGGGATCTACCAGAAACATTCATGTCAGATGAAGGTACTGAGTATGTAAAGAAGGGAGATGGGATGAAAAGAACAAATACTATGTTGAGACTCCTGATAATGATAGTGAGAATGATGATAGCAATCAGAGCAATTCCTTTGCAGACTTTAAGGCCAGATGAACATGTGCAAGGAGTGCCAAATGTATCAATCCCTAAGAATCGACTTTCTGATGAACCACAAATTGATGCAATGAATGATCTAACTTAAGGTGAGGATGAGTCTGAAGACTCTGATGATGATGATGATGATGACCCTGAGAATGATCTGGAAATGAATGTGAAAGCTACTAATGTTGTGTCCCCTCAAGTCACAATGACTGAGGAACAAAGGACACACATTGAGTTGAGTATGAGGGAGGCTAAAAGGAAAAATCCTTTGGTTGTAAAACTGAGAACATATGGCATAAGTTTTGATTCACTGGCTGATCTTGATGATGATCAGTTGCAGATGAGACTTGACAAAGAGAGAGATGCTCTGAAGAAAAAGATGGAAGAAAAGAATAGAGATGCCCAGAAATACAGAAATTATCTCAGAAGGCACAACAATTCTGAAAAGGATCTGTCTAACTTTACTTTTGATTAACTCCAAGATTTCTATAACAGTGAAAGAGAAATGGTGATTGAAAAATGTGTGAAAGAAAATGAGAAACTGGAAAATATGGAGGAGTTGAAGAAAAAGTTTGGAGGCATGTGCGGATATTTATTGGAAAGAGGTATGAAACCTGAAGTTGTTGAGAATTTTACCAGATAATCAGTGTTGGACCAATACAACAAGTTGAAAAGAAAAGAAATATTGAAAAGGGTCCAAACTGAGAGCTCTACCAAACAGGCTGAACCAACTGATGAACCCCAAGCAAAGAAAAGAAGAATTCAGACATTGAGAGAGAAGGAAAAAGAACAAATCAGATCAGTTGAAACCCCTACTCCTCAAGATGTGAAACCTGAACCTGAGGATGAACCATTTGTTCCATGGGAAAATGAAAAATGATAAACATACTGAGGAACATAATGATAAACCAAAAGGGAATGAGTGAAGCAGACTTCAATATCTTGGAAAAGGAGGATTTGAAATACCTCTTTTATATTAAAAAGGATGAATAGGAAAAAGCCCTAAGGGAAGGAGAGAATCCAAGATACTATGCTGATGGTAGGTTTGTACCTGCTGGATTGGTAAGAACTCCTGGCATGGATAAAATGTTGAAAGAACTTAAAGCAGCTGGACACGATGTGGTTGAACTTGCCAATCTACCAACAGAGATGGTAGAGGCTGTATACATTAATGTTTTTAACTTGAGGCTTGCAAAGCCAAAGAAGTCGATTCCCTTCAAACCTCCTATTTCAAGAAGATTTCCACAAGGAGGAAGAGGTGAATCAAGTGGTTCAGCACAACAAAGAACAGGACCACAATCTAATGTGGATCTTCCAAGAGAACTGTACTTTGATTCTGTTACTGTTGTATTAAAAGTGATTATGGAGAGTAGACAATTGAGAGAAATTGTTGTGAGAAGTGACTTCTATGAATTCAATGAAGAACAATTGAGAAAGATGGCCACTCTCAGATTGTACGATTACAGAAACAGAAGCAGATTGGCAAGTTAGACAGATGAATGATCTGTCAAAATTTTTGTGGGAAGAAGCTCGAAAAGGGTTCAAGTTCTTAAAAGAAAAGAGGAGCTGGAGGTTGATTCAGTCTCACAAGTCAAAAAGTACTGCAAAGCTGAAAAGAATGGACATAGCTGAAAGAGACTTTCAGATGACCTTCAGAGATGACAATCCATTGTCCAACTTGAATACAAGTATAAGTCAGGGAAGAAGAATGAGACGCCCCAATTACACAGTACAGAAAAATGGGATTATAGCTGACATTGAATTCAAAGAGAATGATAATCATTTTGTGCTGAGGAATTCGGATGGAAAAAATCTGGGGATCATTAAAAGGGATGAAGACTTGACATGCTCGCACAATGAATATCTAATGGATATAAGGGACTTGGTTATACCAGAAAGTCACACTCACTACCAAGCCCTTAATATTTTCAAGATGAAAGCTGCTTCAATGATAATCAATCGAAGACAAGCCATTCATAATGCAAGAAAGAGACAAGATCAATAGAATAGGCTTTGTTTTGTAATGTCTTCGGACAACTTTCTGATTATATAATTTTGCTTATGTTATTTGAATATGCAATTTTGATTTTTGATTTGATGTGTATTTTTGCTGAGTGTAAGTAACCATAGAAATATTTTGGGTCAGCTGAGGTTTTCCAATCTAGGGGGAGATTGTTGAGTCAAACAATTGACCTAAGGGGGAGATTGTTGAGTCAAAGATTGGAATCTTCTCAACCTCCTCAGAATTCGCTAAGTATGGATCCGGGCACACCTTAGACATCCGAGCAAGGTTTTACTTGGCCGGGTACGATATTTTGTCTATCGGGCAAGGTTATCTTCAAGTAGTCTTCTTTAGTGGATATCCGAGCAGGGTTTGCAAATTAGTGCATTACCGGGTAAGGTACACTAGTTTATGTAAATCCGGGCAAGGTTAACTTTATCAAGCAAGTCTGTTCTTCAGAACCAAGTATTTTACTCTTCCGAGTAAGGTTTGATTGACCAAGTCCAAGAAGCCAAGTAATTGGAAGACCGGGCAAGGTATTCATTAATAAGTATGATCCAAGTATGCTTGATAATCTAAAGGAATATCTCTAAGTAATATCGGGCAAGGTTCAGTTCAAGCAAGGAACAGTACTCCCGATTACACTTTGCTAATAAGTTATTTATAGCAAAGAGCTGATATGGATCATTGAAGAACAAGGTTGCTCGTAAGGAGTTGTCGGGCAAACTCTGGCAAAGTCAAGAAGACTGAAGTCTACTTGGTGAGTATTTTACTTGGTGAAATACTCTTCAAGCAAAGTCTACCCGGAAACTGATCCCGAGCACACTTCTATGTTACCAAGTCATGAAGGAAGGCAGAGTACACAGCGTACTCGGAAAATGAAGATTTATGAAAAGCCTACCCGGAAGACTTGCTTTACACTTAGTTTATTTTGAATATGTAATTTGAATATGTACGATTGTATTTAGGGTTTCTAGAAGGAATGACAGCTGTCCTAGGTTGGCAGGCCTATAAATAAAATGTTTAGGGCACGCCACCAAGATAGAGAGGACACGGATTTTGAGCCTTTACACTTTTCGGATAAGAAAGAATATTTCTTGAAAGTGACGGCTGTCCTAGGATTCCTAGAACCCTAAATCAATTATCCACTTTGTATGATGAAAATTATATAGATGGAAATCTTTTGAGTGAATCATGTGTGTACTTTCTACCTTTGATTATTCCTTGCAACCGTATGTTTGTTATTGATTCCGCCTTTAACAAACGGATATCCTTCTAAATATAGCAACCCGTCATTAACTCTCTTGTCAACACATTAATCTGTGTGAGTTATGACATGATTAATTAAGATCCAGCTGAAATCGAGGGGCCTGACATCATGTTCTTCAGGTTCACATTACACAGTTTCCTATGCTTTGACTCATTTTCAGTGGCTTTGGAAACAAAACATGTACCACCTCTTGAAACAGCTTCTTTCATGCATAGCTCATATAGGTTGCCATTTCTAGGTGCCATCATCATAATTATTTCAGGTGGAATCACAAACTCAGGTTTTAAGATGAAACAGTGAGAATCATCAAAACTGACTTTGTAACCCTTATCACACATTTGTGATATGCTCAGTAGATTATATTAGAAGACCTTCAACATGAAATACATTATCAAATGAGACTTTTCCATTTGTTAAAATTCCTTTCCCCACAATCTTTTCACCATTTTCAACACTCCCAAATGCTACAGGACCTTCATACTTTTCTTCATAAATTACAAGTGATCTTTTGTCACAAGTCATGTGCCTAGAACAACCATTATCCATGTACCATATGTCATTCAGAGTAGTAGGCTGTTCCTGCAAAAAAGAAAATTTTATTAGTTTAGTGATGAAGTGCAAGCTGTATCAACTTGCAACTCATCAGATTCAGTTTCAGAGGCAGCATGGGAAGTGAGTGTTGTTGGTTCAGGATCTTCATGTGTGACTTCTATATTGTCTGAATTGTCTGTTTCATACCCACATTCTGTTGGAGATTTAACGAATGAGGTTGAACCTAGACAATCTTCTGAGGCTATGTCACACTCCTTTACTACACAGTCTTTCTTTTCAGAGTAATCTCTCACATCAAGGACTGTTTCAACCTTGGTTTCCAAAGGAATCCTTCAGGTTCAAATCCATGTTTCATCAGAAACTTTTCATCACTAGTGAGTTTTGTTGGTTTCTTTTTAGGAAATGCTCCTCTTTTTCTTGGCTTCTCACTGCTTGATGATCCCTGAGAACTATCAGATTTAACAGATTGGGTATCTTTATCAGGAATGATTCTTAAGGATTGAGAGTTCTGTTTAACCTTCCTTTCACACTTCACAGGAGATTTACTCCTTTGAGCATGCTTGTCCACAAGTTTCTTTGATTTCATTTGATCCTTTTGGGTTTCTTTCTTCAGATCTTCCTTTTCACATACTTTTCCCTTTCCCTGGTATTCATCATAATTTTGTTTGTTCAAAACAAAGTCTTGACCATACTTTGTTTCATTACGGACATGAAAAGGCTTGAATTTGAGTCTTTCATTACAAGAGTCTGTGTGATGACCATACTCATCACACTTTCTGCACCAAACCTTTCCTTCGAAAATTTCATGTTCTTTTGGTGTCTTGAACCTTTCACTTGGTTTAGGTGTCTTGACTCCAAGAGTCTTCTGAGTCTTCAGACTATCAAAATCAATAGAGAAAGGTACAAATTCTTCAATTTTGATGTTTTGTCTTTCAAATTAAGACAACTTTCTCCATTTTCATAGGTTCCTCATCACTGGTTTCTCTGTTTCTTGACTGTCTTTTCTCATATTCTTCCATGGTTTCCACTTCTCCAACATCAAGTACTTCATGACTTTAAAAGATTGGATAAACAGGGATAAAATTTTCTGAATCAACTTCTTCAGTTGCTCTCTTCTTTTTATTTTGTTTTATCCTTTCCAACAAATCCTTGCTTGGTGGCATGACTGCATTGTAGCTTACCTTTCTCTTTTCATAATTGTCATAAGACACATGCTCTCTTCTCATTTTCACATTCTGCTTCTTCATTCTAGGTGTTACAGGTGGATACTTAGGAAGTTTGTCAATGGATTCTGGTTTCTTGTATCTTCTTCATCTTTCAGCTTCTTTGACCTGTTCATCTGTGATCTGATCACTCAAATCACTCAAATAATCTTAATTGAGATCATTAGAATCAAAGTCATCCTCAGAGACTTGAACTCCAATTGACTTATCTTCTTTCATTTCTTCTTTCACAACAAATTCACCTTCTTCATTTACTTCAACATTTTTGTATAGATCAACAAGATCTTCTTTATCTTGAAAGACATCTCTGAACTGTTGAAGGTATGCATCTCTTTTCACTTTGTCAACTTTGGGCATAAAATTGTTGTTGAATGGAGGTGGAACTGCTTTTTATTTGTCTTGGTCCTTAGTTGATTTAGTATACCACATATGTTTCCTGTAGAGGTCAAGTTCTTCAAGAATTAAACTTCACCTTGCAGTTTTGTGTTCTTCACCTTTTCTTCAACTAACATCTTCTTTAGTCCATCTATCTCAGTGATATATCTGGTTTGGGTTCTGTAACTGATCATGCAGTCATCTTCCAGACTTTTAATCTTTTCTTCATTGATCATCTCACTAGCTTCATACCCATTGATGATACTCTTTTTCCTAAACTCTCACTTTCCAGCTTGCCTACTTTTGTTTTCAATTCATTGATAATTTCATTTAAATCAACAGTAAGAGCAGAGTGTACCTGAGATGATGAACCACCTTCTTTTTCAATTAAGGCCATGAAAGCCACATTTGCCCTCTTGATGTCATCTGCAATGTCTTCTTCATGATTACTCCAATCAAAGTTACCCTCATGCTGTGATGTTACAGCCATATTCCCTTGATTTCTTGGTTGACTTTGGTTGGATGGAACTGAATTGTTTGGAACATTTTGATTATTCTGATAGTTGTTCCTTTGAAATCTTTGATTCTGTGGCACAACTTGTTGATTATTGTTCATTGGAGACTGTTGGAAGTTGTTGAAGTTGGGGTTATAGTTGTTGGAGTTGTTGTTATTGAAGTTGTTCCTTGGCTGAGTCTGTTGTTGAAACTGATGCTGCTGGTTTCTTTGTTGGTTTTGAAATTGGTTCACTTGATAGTTCCTTGGCATGTTACATTCCCTAGCAAAATGACCTGGCCGTTGGCAGTTGTAACAGATGTACCTTGACTTGTAAAACCCAATCCTTTCATTTGGCCCTAATAGAAGTGATCTACCAGTTCTGTTATACAGCCTCTTGCTTCTGAGTGCCAACATGGTAGCTTGCCATTTCAAATCCATGTCCTCCAAATCATCTGCATCAATATGCTCCAAATCATCTTGAACAATGCTTGTGTGAACCATGTTCTTTGCAACAAAAGCATTATAAGAGTCAGTGAACATTGAGAATAAACCATGATAGTCTGATCCATGACTTCCATTGCCACCAACAAAAGGTGTATGTTAGCCATTGAGGCTGAATCATGTTCTTCTAGGAGTTGGACATTAAACCTTTACTAATTTTATGAGTTGCTTGAACTACCACCAACAAAAGCCTTAGGTGTATCAACACCTTGCTCATTTGGTTCTTCAATGATGGGAATCTGTTGCTGGTTTTTGGTTGACAAGTTCCCCATAGGTGCAATGAGAGCATTGGTTACTTGAAAACATGGCTTCTCTTCATTGATCATTTCATTCTCAATCATTTCAATTTCTCTGCAGCTTGAAGGAAACATACTACATCATCCACCTTCAACTCATTGAAATTGGGCTTTTGAAGGATGAATTTGCATGCAGTGTACCATTCTTTGGGCATTGAATTGAGCAACTTGGTATTTAGGTCAAAATCAGTCATGACATAATCAGTTGTCCTCAACTCATTCACAATAGCTAGAAAACGTTCTAGTATTGACTTCAATCTTTCTCCCTCCTTATACTTGAACCTTTCCAACTGTTGCTTCAATCTTTGTTTCTATATGTTCTTCAGCTCAGTAATCCCCTCATACATCTCAAGTATGGCATCATACATTTGTTTGGCAGTTGTATGATGTGCCACCTTGGTTTTCCCAAGACAGTCCTAGCTTAATCATAGCTAAGGCCTTGTCATCCACCTTTCTCATTCTTTCTCTTACAGCAGCAGTTCTAGCTGTATTTGCACCTTCCTTAACTACAGCTTTTGGACCATTATTGATGGAGTTCCACATATCAACATCATTGTAGCATACGGCTACTTCAAAAAGCACTTTCCACTTGGTAAACTTTTCCTGTCTATACAATCTTGGTATCTTGTTATTAGACACCTCTTGTTCCTCATATCCAGACATTTTCAAAGACTTAAAATCAGTTTCTTTGTAGAAAGCAAAGTTTTAAAATAATCAGATCTGAAAACAGGTTGTCCAGATCTGATGTGTCCGATACGATTAGAGCAAGATTTATATATAAAGATTAAAGCCTTGATTGAAATAAGGAAGAGAAAACACGAGTAGATTGTAGATCTGGTAGAAAAATGAAGAACAGAGCTGCTGACATTACGAATCAATGGAACAGTGGTCTGCTTATGTCATATTTCTTCAAATCTTCAATCAGCAACAAGAGTCTTTCCAAAATAGCAGTAACAAACTCTGATACCACTTGTCAGGTCACCGATTTCAGCTGGATTTTAATCAAATCATGTCATAACTCACACAAATAGATGTGTCGACAAGGGAGTTAATGACGGGTTGCTATATTTAGAAAGATTACTGTCTATTAAATGCGAAATCAATAATAAATAGGGTAGTTACAATCAATAATCAAAATAACTAACACAGACAAGATTCACTCAAAAGATTTCCATTTATATAATGTTCATCATACAAAAGGTAATCGATTTAGGGTTTTCTTGTAGGAAAACTGCAGCGGCTCAATAAATATTCTCACTTAGTATTGTATTCAGCCACCTATTTTTCCGTGTTGTCTGCTGTCCTCAGGTGTGCCCTAATTACTACTTTTATAGGCCTGACACCTGTGGACAACTGTCATTCCTTCTAGAAACCCTAAATGATAAGACATATTCAAGTTACATATTCAGAAATAATCCTAAGTGTAGAACAAGTCTTACGGGTAGGCATTGCATCAATCTTGTCTTTCTGAGTATGCTCTGCCATCCTTCATAACTTGGTAACATAGAAGTGTGCTTGGAATCAGTTTCTGGGTATACTTTTCTTGAAGAGTATTTTACCAAGTAAAATACTCACCGGGTAGACTTCAATCTTCTTGACTTTGCCAGACTTTGCCCGACAAACCCTTATGAGCAACCTTGTTCTTCAATGGTTCTTTCAACCCTTTGCTAGAGAATAGCTTATTAGCAAAGTGTGCTTGGTAACACTGTTCCTTTGCTTGAGTTGAACCTTTCCCGATGACCCTTAAGATATTCCATTAAGACGTCAAGCATACTTGGACCATACTTATTAATGAATACCTTGCCCGGTCTTCCAATTACTTGGCTTCATGAGCTTGGTTAGCCAAAAGCTTTCTCGGGAGTTAGCTTTACTTGGCTATGAAGAACAAACCTGCTTGATAAAGTGATCCATGCCCAGACTTGCATAAACTAGTTATCCTTGCCCGGTAATACACTAATTTGCAAACCCTGCCTGGATTTCCACTAAAGAAGACTTCAAGAAGATAACCCTGCCCGATAGACAAAATATCGTACCCGGAAGTCTAAGGTGTGCCCGGATCCATACTAGCAAATTCTGAGGAGGTTGAAAAGATTCCAATCTTCCATATGTTCCATAGAACCAGTCTTTGACTTGACAATCTCCCCCTTAGGTCAATTGCATGACTCAACAAGTTTGATGAGTTTTATAAAGATCTAAGTATTGAAACCGGGAAATCATGTAAGGTTGACAAAGGATGCAGGGTTAGGATGTTGTATGGCGGAAACACGTTAGGCTTTTCAAAGTATGGCGGGTGTGTTATTGTCACCACAATGATAGTAGGCTTGAAGCATGAGGTCAAACATGTGATTGAGACAAATGGTTAGGTACAGGTCTTGCAGATGGGCGAGTGACGTTGAGTTTGGGTGGGTTTTAGGAATAAGTGGTAATTGAATCTATCACAAATTGAAGTATATCAACGTTTCAGGGAAGTAATGTAGTGGGATTTACACATACCATACAAAGGGTGTGTTTCAGCGTGAGGCCTTTCGGTTGGGTTTAGTTTGCGTTTCCAAGAATGGTGATGGTTTAAATTTGAATTTACTATAGCGATGGAGGTGGGTGTGGCTAAACGTGGAGTGATCGGGATAGCGGAGGCCATTTTCTTAATAACTTGGATTGCCATTTCGCCGGTTAAGTGCGACAACTAGGAAACGAGAAGGCGTGATACGAAACGTGAGGAATTTGCGTGACTTGGGACGTAAGTATAAAAACAACTAATAGATACATCAATGAAACAAGTAAAGAAAAAAATCACATGAAACAAAATTTGAAATCGAAATTGGAATTCCCATGAGACGTCAAGAGTTTTCACATTCAACAAACGAAAATCTATGAAATTATTGAATAATCATATGGAATAAATATTAAACTTAACAATAAGTTGTAGAAACGAATTGTAAATCGAGTGTTCATGTACCACCATAACTTTCTAAATTTTCAATTCTTAAACATAAGTTTAAATGAATATAACAATAAGGTAATCGAATTGAAATTCGACCATTCATATATCACCATGATCTTTCAAATTTTTAATTATAAAACGTAGTAGTAAATGAATAAAATAATATAGTAATAAAATCGAAATTCAACCATTTATATATCACCATAACTTTTTGAATTTTCAATTCTAAAACATATTAGTAAAATGACAAAAAGATCGTTTGAAATTCGGTTATTACTTTGCAAACTTTTAAAAGTTTAAGCCGTAAATGAGCGTATAAATAAAGAAAACGTGTCACAAAATTGTTTTATAAAACTTAACTATTCTCGTAAAAAATGCGTAATTAAATCGAACCGAAAGCTGGGTATTGGTGTACAGACTACCAGTTAAAACGCATTGTTAAACATAGAGGAGTGCAACCATATTCTTTTCACAAAGAGAACATGGTCGCATTTAAAAACTTAAAGTTGTGATTCATATGGCGTTGAAAGTGGTATGCTTTGGCTTAATAGAGTTCATGCTCTTTCCTAATTCTCCAGGTAAGCAACCGGGTCCCGAGTCTGATTGGGATTTATACGCATTGCTTATCCTTAGGTTTCAATAACCTTGGTGTCAAGAGTTTCGGAAAACAGGCACGTCCCCCTAACAGTTACTACATACCAGCCATAAATAACCATCTTTAAGAAGAATAAATATCGGAACACCACAATGAAAATAAATAATTGAAAATGTTGGAAAAAACTTTATTTTTAGGCATAAGCCTTGGACTTGTGTGTGCTTGTGTAATTGAAGTAATTGAATCATCAGTATAATAGTAACAACTAAGTGCTTTGAACAATCACATAAGGACCACATAATTTCTATGTATGCAACCTAAGCAATTAAGCAAATAAACTATAACTAACTAGAACACTACGTCTAATGTCCTATCTTATAGTCACGGCTTTGATACCAATCTGTAACAACACATGTGACACTATTAAGTGACAATATTATCATTATTTAATTTAAACATCATGTACACATGTTTGTAACATACATACAAGGAAAATACAAGAACAATTAACAACATGTCCATTTATTAATATAACCTAAGTTCTAGTGTCTTCTCTATTTCATCCTCTAATAATTGTACCTGTAACATATATATAAAATAAAGTCAACAAATGGAATAGTTGGTGAGTTCACAAAAGTTTTGATATATGTACATGAAAATCATACAATTCCATGAACAAGTGTAAATGAGCAAGTAATGTCGTTTCCAACTGGGATTGTGCACCAGCATACTCAGATAAGCGCAAGTAAGGTCCTTTCTAGTTGGGACTGTGCACCAACGTACTCAGATAATGAGGCCCTTTTTCACTCATAACAACAAATGTATTGAGCGCAAAGGGGGCGTATGATCATACTATCTTGAAGTAATCCATGAGCAAGTAATTTGTAGCAAGTAACAAGTAAACACACAAGTCCATGATGCGAATTGTAGTTTGTAAATATTGAATAAACGAGATTGAATTCTGATAGGATATATATGTTACCCCCAAAATAGTAAAAAGGGTAAAAGGGGGTGTGAGAAACTCACCTTGAAGTTGAAGACAAACTTGAAATACAACCGAAAGGGCATAAATGAAACCGAAGCAATTGAACCTCACGAACTAGAATTAAAAGTACAAAATTAATATTAAACTAACGTCTTATAAAAGTAGGTAAATCGGGTTGTCGGGATTTAGAGGTGTTGAATGTACATTTTATTATGGAGTTGGATATTGTAAAATTATTTTATACGTTTACGAATTTTAACAAATTAATTATTAGATTATTAATTTAATATTAGTTACATTACAAGATTAATATAAATTTTGAATATTATAATGTGTATGGAACATTTGATGTTAACGGTATATCTTATTTTTAATAACGAATATGTTAACAAGTTTTAAAGTATACATATATATAAATTAAGCTTGTCTTAAACGAACTTGATGGGTTCGAAATCTATAACGTTTATGAAGTTACGTATCTTAACGGAATTTAGCTTTGAAAATATTGGTGTTAGTGTAATATAAAGTTTAACGAGATAATAGTTATTAATGTAATATTACTTACGAGATTAATATTAACTTTGAATATATAAATGTTTACGGCCTTATCGGTATATTTTAGTTTAGTACAAACGTTGTCATTGGAATTTATAAAGTTTACGACGATATTTATATATATTTATATATTTATTTCCCTAGTTTTAACAAATGTTTCGGGTTGGAAAAAGGCTTGGATTTCGGATGAAAAAGGTTATAAAACAAACTAAAACAATTTGTATTTAATTAAAAATCGTTTTATTTGATTTATGATAATTTTTATAAATTTTATTTGGTTAATAAATATTAAAAAGAAAGGTTTTTTAAAAATAAAAGAAAACAAAACAAAAAAACTGCTATGACCCCGGTTCGAACCCGGGTCCCCTGATTGACATGTTAATGGACTAACCAGTTGGACCAGATTGTTTGTTTGTTATGAAATGGAAACTATAATTTATAAACTTATTGACCACTTCATCTTCTTCACTATAAACCCTAGGATTTCAATTCCATTAAACTGTTTCATGTTTGTTAAATTATAGATAGGGGTTTTATTAGACGGCCAAAAATGAATCAAAACCATATAACAAATACCTCGTATGCTGCCGGAATGAGGGTAAACGGAGTTTGGCCGGAGCTAAGCTAGGACGGACTATTTGGAGATTATAAAGTGTTTATTAGATCAAACTGAGGTTGTAAATGTGTTTGTTAAGTTTAAGGATTCTATTTATACTACCAATTGGATCATAAAGATGTTAATGCTTGTTATTGTATATTTATTATAATTCTGACGGGTCGATTATTAATACGGGTTAATGGATGGATAAATGACGAAATAAAGCGCATAATAATGTTTATAATTAATGGAGAAGTGGTTTGGGATAACTTAACTTATCGAACGAAGATTAAACACGATGTTTGGTGTTCTCTGGCGCCGATTTCCGGTCGCCGGAGTTAGTCACCGGAAAAACGTGATCATGGGGGCTGTTGCAGGTCATTTGTATTATTATTATTGTTATATTATATTTTAAAAGCATTTTACACTTTAACCCCTGATCTTTCAAGTTATATTTACATAGAAGTTATCATATAATTTACAAATTGAACCTTGAACTTTAGAATGTTATATATACTTAATAAAAGTTATATACTTTGGTTTATTTTCATATTATACTCGTATAGTTCAGGACTCGTTTAAGTATGCATGTTTGAACTTGGAGTTTCGTTATTGAATTACACGAAATAGAACAAGAGTTAATAATGACAATAAAATGTCATAATTATTATTAAATTATCGAATGATATTTACGAATACATTGAAACGGCGAAACGGGTCGGTTTAACGAATTCAATATAAAAATACATAAACAAATTTGAAATATATATATATATATATATATATATATATATATATATATATATATATATATATATATATATATATATATATAAATTTAAATAGAACAAAACCGAAAATTTAAAATGGGTCAGGTTTTCGAGTTCGAAAAGTAACGAATGTTACAATGATAGTTTCTGATATTTTGTGCCTTAATTGAAACTTAATCATATCACAAAAATACTTGATAGCTTCTTAAAATATTTAAGTGGACAACAATATCAATGACCGACTTAACGGCCTTCATAATAACACGGAAATATAAAACTGTGATGGAAGGGCGATTTGTCAATATGTTTCTCTACTCAACTCACAAAAATATGTACTGCTTTCGTAAAATATATTTCATATTTGTCTTAGTTCTATTTGTTTTGATTCGAAAATATACAAAATCCAATTTTTTATTTTATTTTTGTTTCTGCTTTATTTTCGATATTCGAGCTAAAGGGTACAAATTTGAAAAAGAAAATACCTAAAATATTTTCCCACTGTTTTAAGTTAATCATTTTTAAGTTAATTCTATTAGCTTATGTGTTTTTCATGTAAAACACGTTAAGGTATTGAGTTTTACCGCAAATGGTAAACATTTAAAGGTAAAGTTCATCAAGACACGGACTTCGACTCATATGTATTATGTGGAAAGTTGAAAACGGAAAATTTCGTTTTTAATTTGTTAATTAATTATCATTCGTTACTATGATTGTAACGAATGGAACCCATTCTCTATCGTTATTAATAACGAATGAAGATCATTCGCAATGAAAAAGAATAATGATCGTAACCTTTCCTTACACCTATTCGCTTACGCTGGCCTGATAACATATGGCCTCTTTCGTCGTTGATTATGATACCGATTAAAGAATAAATAACCTGTTATTTGTTGTTATTTTTAACTTATTGTTGACTTGTCAACTGTGTTTAACGAATGAGAAAATGGATGGGGGCCATTCGTTAATTTTGAGTTAACGAATGAGTTCATTCGTTTGTCTAGGTATGTGTGCAGATCTATAATAAATAAACATAGTGGTTTAATGAATAAACTATTCGTCTACCTCGATTACAACTTTTACATAAAGAAACTCTTGCAAAATATTTCCCGAAATTTCGATAAACATTAAATCTTGTTTTGTTGATTGATTAAGACTGATAAGGTATACACGAGTTCAACGTTATAACGAATGAATCCCGTCATCATAGTGAATAAGTTTAGGAAGTTTAAATTTCAATCAAAATCATTTTCACTAAGTATTTTAGTGAAATTTGTATAATTTAAATAATTCTCGGGTTTACTAATGTTCGGGTTTTTTGTTAAAGATATGGATGACGAGAACATGGCTGATGCCCCGACACCACAAAACCCTGATGTTCAAGAGAACCCTGTTGTACAAGATGATCATGTTATTCATGAGGAACCACAAGCACAACAGGATCAAGCACCACAACCACAACAACAACAAGCACCACAACAAGCAGCACCAGCCGTTGCTGAAGTTTGATATGACAAGAACCACAAAATCTGTGCATTCTTGCAGGACGATTTTATAGGCCGTGACATGTTTGGGAACGTGATTGCATTTTTACGTCGCTCACGTATTCACTATGCCATATCCGCTAATGTCCTAGTCCATTTCAGCGTGATACCTACATTTTGGGATGCAGCTCATTATGTTGATTCAGAGAAACATGTTGTTGTTGTTTTAAAGAACAAGACCATCAAGATTGTTGCTGACGTGATTCGTCGGGTTCTCTGTTTTGCTGACATGATAGGCCACCCGTGTGAACTTGACAGGATGTTGATACGTGGTCTATTTCGGAGATTATTCTACAAGGGAGACCTTGACTGTTCCCAATACAACAAGGCATACTTGTGCGAACAATACAAGTGTCTGCTGCATGTTCTTATACATTGTCTTGGGGAACGTAAAGGTGGTTTCAAAGAATGAAGAATCATGCTACAATATGCTTTTGTTGCAGTGATTTTTAATAAAACATTCAATTTCTCTAAGCTAATATTTTATCACCTCGAGGAGAATTGTCTAGTCAAGCATCAGAAGAACAATTTTTTGATGTATTCGCGCTTCCTCCTGCTTATAAATCAGGATTTGAACCCGACATTGCGATTGATCAGACATTGGTGGATGATGTGTTAGTTCTGGAACATATCCCAGCCGATACTATGAAGTGTATAAAGACATATCGGAATTAAAAAGCTAAGGATAGACCAAGGGCCAAATGTTTGATTAGCCATATAGCAAATCCCGATTATGTATGTTCTTCCAATGATCGTTGGATCCATGATGATTCGGATTCTGAACAAGAAGAGGGACCAGGTGGGAAAAACGATGGTGGAAATGGTGGAGATAGGAGATAGATTGAGGTTAAGGAAGCTGCTTCTCAGGCTGCAAAATGAAAGGGGAAGGGAAAGCTGTTATGAAAAACCAACCACCAAGCCGAAGAGTTACGTGAGGAAGCGGTGTGGAAGTTGGTCCTTAAATACCAAGGTCGTCGATTCCTCAACAAATACCTGTGGTGTCGCCTACTGTTAGCACCCCGGCTATTATTCTCATGACGTCGGCATCCACAGATCCGAGATTCGTGTCGATTCCACAATCGATGCTGTCTCCCATGCCGACCTCTCTTATGATAACAATGGTTACTTCTCCTGCTCCGACAATGATGAAAATGCAGCCTCCAACTCTATCATTTATGAGCTTCAACCGTCCTCATTGTCCAGTGTAGCCTGTACCTCCTACATTCCTTTCTTTGTCTATCTCTTAGCAAATGGGCATGTTGTTGACTCTAATTTATCTCCAGAAAAATCAAATGGCTACTGATCATCCACAAAAAGATCAAATACCGATGAATCAACGACGACTGGTGAGCTAGATTTCGTATTGTCAAAAGGATAATAGGGAACTCCGTGATCTTGTTACCGCTCCAGGCAAGAAGACTAAGGCTCATGAGGATGTTATTCTTCAACAAACATGTAAAGACGATGCGTTGAAGAAGTAGAAGAATCACGAGTATGACAAAGATCCAGATTCAGCTGTTTTGGATGAAATGAGCTATATGACTTTGAATTGAAGGTATGTATCATTAAATAGAACGTTGTTCAGTATTTTTAGTACATTAATGACGTTATCAAAATGCTGAGGTGGGATGTACGAACACTCTCTAATCAAAAGTTTGTCAACCGTGGTGGTAATCAACTAGCAGGATTGTTTCACCAACATCTTCTTCATGAGGTTAATCGTGGTTTCAAGTTTTTCAAGCCACAAGTTCCTATGAGGAAGTACATAGATGAGATCGACCCACATACAGGTTGGAGAAAGCTTGTATTGAAGGTCAAGTCACAACGCACGATGAAACGAGTGCCTTAAAAATGTTTCGGCAAAGTCTTTACAAGACATTCAACAGGTAGTATTATGACAACTGAACATGTGAAGAAGTTATCGTTCTCGGCCCTAGTCTGAAGACAAAATTCTTACGAGTCATCGATCCAACGTGGCTTGTAAACTTATCATAGACGGATAATGACGTGTTATTCAAGAACAAGATTTTGTTTGTTGATGTTAAAGAATATGACTACGCTATGCAATTCCAGTGTGTTATTCTTGTTTGTCACACGTTTGGAATTCGTAGTTGTGCTGATTGGAAGACAAAGAGCACCGGACGTGGGGGAGTTTGTTAGTACACCATTTTGGTCGTCTTGGTCTTTGTAATAACTATGTTTGATTTATTATTAATGTAAATGGCATTTTGGTAATTATTAGTCCCATTCGTTATGTTTATCATCTCATTCGTTAAGGATGTTTAACTAATGATGCTATAAGTTATTGTTATTGTCCATTTGTTAAGGATATTTAACGAATAGACCTAATAGTTATTGATTAGTCACCATTCGTCATGGAATGTTGACGAATGATGTGTAGCGAATAAGTCATTCACTATACTCATTAACTTATGTAAAGAATGAATACAGATGAATCTTTTCGTTACGGTATGTGTAACGAATGGACTTCATCTTCTATATATAGGCTATTATGCAGTAACAATTTAACAAGTGTTCTAATTAAGTCTTTGTGAGCCGTTACTCTGCCAAATTATCC
This sequence comes from Bidens hawaiensis, assembly GCF_021521415.1. Taxonomy (NCBI): domain Eukaryota; kingdom Viridiplantae; phylum Streptophyta; class Magnoliopsida; order Asterales; family Asteraceae; genus Bidens; species Bidens hawaiensis. The sequence continues at coordinate 57,695 of NW_027500271.1, forward strand.
TCTCACACTAAAACCTTTGTTCAATCTAAATTATTGATCACCTACACATATCAGTAACTAGATCCTAGATCAATATCAATATCAATTGCTTAATTTTTAAGCTCAGTCAAGCTCTCTCACATGCTTACCATCTTATTACACAAATCCTCAAGGTCCAATATTCAAAAAAAAAAAAAAAATCAGAAACTTTAAACGAGTCAAAAACCCAAATTTGACATAAATAGGATTAATATGCAAAGGTTTCCGTTAAGATGGCATAAACACAATAATCAACCATGGTTGAGGAACGGAAATAAGAGGAACAAAGTAATACAACATAAACAAACATAAATCATAAGTTTATTTTGCCCACATCAGAATTAAATGCAAGAAATAGCTGGTGTTTGACATTAAAAGTCAAAACTTCAAGAACAAAGGGAAAGAGAGCCTTGCAAATCCGAAATTAGAGAGAGTATGAGTAACGAGTAACTGATAATGGATGAGAAACACATCTATTTATAGGCCAAATGTGCAAGGATAAGCTTGAGAGTGTGACAAGGCTCCACCAATAGAATCTCATGCAAAAATATCCATTATTTGCATTTGAATCAAAGTAAAACCTTTAATTTAAATAATATAAATAAAACAAGATAGATAAAAATATGTTTTAATGTTAATAAAATATTGGTGGAATAAATCTTGGTTGATTCGAATGGAAAAGACTCAATTTTGGGGCTTAAACGATCGAGAACGATGACAAAAACCAAGCTACTGATCTGCAGCTTGGTCGCGTACGTGTCCAAGGAGGGGGCATCCCCTTCGTGTAAAGCGAAGGATGGTGACTCACCATCAGTTTGATTTTTGGCAGTTTTAGGCCCTAGGCTTTCTAGAATACGATTTCGAGCAATATTTAAGAGAGATAAAACATGGTTTGGACATTATAACTTCAAAGCAAGGTAATAAATTAAAATAAAACATGATTCCATTATATTGTTCATAAAACGAACCCGACTACAAACCAAAATTTAAAATGGGTCGGGTTTTCGGGTTTGGAAAATGACGAATGTCACATTCATTTCCCCCATATAACTCATCTCAAATTTTGATTTCATTACTGCCTAAAAATCCTTGCACAGATCATCATTAATTGACCGATATATTATATCCTCCACATATACTTGGACCTTCTTTAGATGACCAACCACTTTTTTAGTGAAATGTGTACAATCGACGCTCCTTCAAACAAAGCCATTATCTAACGTATGTTGAGATAATATTTATACAAGCCTCCTGGGGCTGATGTAATCCGAATAAAGCCTTATCGAGTAGGTACACTTTTTCATTGCGGATTGGATCGACAAACCCTAATGGTTGTCCCATATAGACTTCTTCACCAAGTTTTCCATTGAGAAAAGTAGACTTGACATCCAACTAGTAACCCTTAAATCCCTTCCATAAAGAAAAAGCTAAGAATATTCTGATAGCTTCTAGTCTAGCAACTGATGCGAAGACCTAACTATAATCAATAGATTCTCGTGGGTTAAAACCTAGAATAACCAACCGAGCCTTCTTTCTTACAATAATTCCTTGATCATAATGTTTGCACCTGAAAACCCATTTGGTGTTTGTACGTCGTTGGTTTTCAGGAAAATCAACTAGCTTCCGTATCCCAAGCTTTTCAAATTGTTGAAGCTCTTCTTGCATTACATTGACCTAACTCTCTTCACTCAAAGCCTCCTTATAAGTTTTTGGTTCGATCTGTGCTATGAAAATCGAAACGATAACCAATTTTGTAACCCTAATACTTTTGAGTAAAACATATAAGGTTTTGATCGATTTTGTCACACCCCAACCTACGGCGGAATGTCGGGGCGCGAACTGTTGATTCACAGCTCACAAGGCACTAACATACAATATTATTGAAAATATTTAATTATTTTATTATATTCCAATCAAGTACACAATATTCAAATGAATTACAAATAATCGAATATATCAAATACTCATGTTTATTTTTTATAACATAAAAGCCAAATAAACTAAGTTTTTTAATAATTTCAACCATCCAAAACATCCTGCAATATGCGTAAACATAAGTTTGTCAACAACCCATGTTGAGTTAGTAACAAATATATTTTGATAACAAATATATTACATATGAAATATGCAAATCAATATCATGAGTATCAATAATTAATGAAAGCAAGTAATTGGTGTCGTTTGGCCATGACTCACAAACACGGTCGATGGCTACTAAGACGAAATAAATACAAATAATGGTGTCATTTGACCATGACTCACGGACACAGTCTTTGGCTACTAAGACGGTGTATGATCATACTTTAATGTGATTATGATGGACCTCTTCAAACGCGATAAATATACAAATGAGAAAGTAAGTGTTGTGTCAAGAAATTGACCTAAGTGGGAGATTGTTAAGTCAAAGACTTGTTCTATGGAACATATGGAAGATTGGAATCTTCGCAACCTCCTCAGAATTTGCTAAGTATGGATCCGGGCACACCTTAGACTTCCGAGCAAGCTTTTACTTAGCCGGGTACGATATTTTGTCTATCGGGCAGGGTTATCTTCTTGAAGTCTTCTTTAGTGGAAATCCGGGCATGGTTTACAAATTAGTGTATTACCGGGCAAGGTTCACTAGTTTATGCAAGTCCGGACATGGTTCACTGTATCAAGCAGGTTTGTTCTTCATGGCCAAGTAAAGTTCACTTCTGAGTAAGCTTTAGGCTAACCAAGCTCATGAAGCCAAGTAATTGGAAGACCGGGCAAGGTATTCATTAATAAGTATGGTCCAAGTAGGCTTGATGATTTAATGATATATCTCAAGTATCATCGGGCAAAGTTCAACTCAAGCAAGGAATAGTGCTACCAAGCACACTTTGCTAATAAGCTATTCTCGAGCAAAGGGTTGAAGGAATCATTGAAGAACAAGGTTGCTCGTAATGGTTTTTCGGGCAAAGTCTGGCAAAGTCAAGAAGATTGAAGTCTACCCGGTGAGTATTTTACTTGGTAAAATACACTTCAAGTAAAGTCTACCCGGAAATTGATTCCAAGCATACTTCTATGTTACCAAGTTATGAAGGATGACAGAGCATAATCGGAAAATGAATATTGTTGCAAAGCCTACCCGGAAGACTTGTTTTACACTTAGGATTATTTCTGAATGTGCAATTTGAATACGTAATAGTATTTGGGGTTTCTTGAAGGAATGACAACTGTCCAAAGGTGCCAAGCCTATAAATGGAATAATTAGGGCACACCTAGGACGGAGGCTGAATATGATACTAAGTGAGAATATCTTATTGAGAGATAGCCGTTCCTAAGAATATTACGGACATAACTTTCCTATCAAGAAACCCTAAATCGATTATCCTTTTGTATGATTAACTTTGTATGAATGGAAATATTTTAGTGAATCTTGTGTGCGTTAGTTTCCTTGATTATTAATAGCAACTACTTTGTGTATTTTTGATTCTGCCTTTAATAAATAGTAATCTTTCTAAATATAGCAACCCGTCACTAACTCCCTTGTCGGCACATTTATTTGTGTGAGTTATGACATGATTTGAGTAAGATCCATCTGAAATTGGGGACCTGACAGTAAGCAACTAGCATACAAATATTCGATTGATCAACAAAACAATATATGATATTTGAAAGTGATCTACTAAGATACATAAAAGTATTGTAAGGTACGCATAAGGTACCCAAAATATTTAGAAGATGTAAAATAGGGTAATGATTACTCACCTTATTAATTAGGTGAGCTAACCAATAAAATAAAGATATTAGACGAGTCCTGACCCTTAAGCGAGCTGACTGGTTCGACACGAACTGACTTGGTACTTTGAGGCTGTAAAATATAATTTAAAACGAGTACATAGCTGCTAGAATCATATCAAATGAGATTTTAACGATTTAACCAAGTTGATACTGTTTAGAATCCAAACTCCGAGTCGGGAGTCGGGATCTTACCAATACACTGAAACTTCAAAACAAACATAAAATTTTTCTATCATGAAGGCTAATTCCGATAAGAAGATAGAGAAATCGGATAGTCTAATAATTTGACTTTTATGCCCTAAAATGGGACGGAAAGCAACTGACCGAAAAAACCCAATAAATTAGTAAAATTGACTGAGGGTTTTTGTTGTTTAGATAAAAACCAACATTTTTTCATGAAGACAACTTACATGGAAAGATTACGGAACAATGTGAAACCACGAGTTAAAGGTTCTCGAAACTTGAAAGTTAAACTGAAAGATGAAATTTCGTGAAGAAAATAATATGAAACATTCTAAAAGATTATTTTAGTGGTCGGGGCTGAGTTTCCAGATATTTTAAAGTTTATGAATATGTGCTGATTAGGTATAATGCCCCATAATCATTTATTAGGAAAACGGTTTGATTTGGAAACCTAATAAACTATTGATGACAAAATCAAGTCTATAAATCTAAGGATTTCAAATTGCTCAATAAGAAATGAATGTGGACAAATTTATAATATCTGATTACATTATTTAGAACTTAATTTTATTGATTTAGGGTCGTTTAATGAAAGACTTGGCATTGAACGAGAATCGAAAACGAATTTTGTCAGGACCGATTTATCAACTCGTAACCCACACACACTATGAACAAGAAGGATTACGTAATAAATGTGTGAAAAACCCTAGATTAAAACTTGCGGAATTAATAATAATCTGAATTTTGCTTAATAACACAAAGCTGACAAACACACTATAATCTCAAAAGATTTCCATTCATAATATTCAGTGAAATACAAAAGGAAATCTTTTAGGGTTTCCGGTAGAATGTCAGGTTTGGTTGCATTTCCGTACAAAATATTCAGTATGCTTAGAAAAGTGTGTAATCAGTCGTTGTCATAAATGTAACCTAGTATTCCCTTTTATAATCACACCAGACAACCTTCTAGAAACCCTAATCATTGTTATAACATATTCAAACATATTCCAAATTATTACAAGTGTACAATAGGTCTTCGAGTACGCTTTTGTCTTTGTCGAGCAGACCATGTAATCCTTTAGTGTGCTTGAACATTTCTTCGAGTAAGCTTTTACTTAGAATACTGAATATTCTTCAAGCATACTTCAATGTTCATGATAAAACCAAACATTGCTCGGAAATATCCCACGAGCAAGTTTTTTCTTCTTGATCTCTTAAACCTTTTGTCCTAAGCATTATTCCAGCAACATAGTATGCTCGTGTACTGTAGTTTGCTTGTGGCTGAACTTTGCTTGTAGAAGTACTTATAATAATTCCTATAATTTCCAACAAGCATGCTTGAGATCCTATTTATTGAATCCTTGATCAACGCACCAAAATACTTGGTTTAAGCTTGGATAAGTCAAGAGTGTGCTCTGAAGCATACCTTGTTCGACTGAAGAACAACCTTGCTTGATGAACTAACCTTTACACTTAGAAGAATTACAGAAGATAACCTTACTCGAATAAGATACCTTGCTTGAATAAGTGGAAAGCTTGCTCGAAGTGCCTGGGTTGCTCGAATTCCATATTTAACATATTATTGGAGAAAGTTGAGAAGATTCCATTCTTCCTTGATCATATTTTAGGCCCAACAATCTCCCCTTAGATTGGAACAAAATTGCATTACTTGAAAGAAATAGATTACATATTTGAATTATGCCTCAAGGGCATTACATATCAAAAGAAATTACATCAAAAAAATAATAAAACTTACATGTAAATCTTGATTACCTTTAGTTTCAGTCCATTCTCACAGCTGATGCCTTTTGTTGGAACATTGATATCTCCACATGGTAGGGATGGTCTTTGGGAAGTTCCCATTGCTTAATGTCATTAAGATAATCCACATGAATAAGTTCCAATTCATATTCATATTCTACAATGCCCAGTGCAAGACCTACATAATTTATCAAGATGAAGCTATCAGTTTTCTTTTCATAGCTTATTCTTGTAATCTTTCAATTTATTTGTACTTCTGAATTTAGTCTGCTTATTCTTCTCTTCTAGATGATACATTCCTTATTATTTTCATAACGATTCATAAGCTTATTGGATTTGTCAAAGGAAATGCATGCCATCCTTATGTCACTCAGCCTATTCTATCTCGTCTTCTTCTTCTCTGCTTCAGTGTATTCCAAGTTCCTCTTCTTATTCAACAAAGGAAAGCCTTCCTTTTCTTGATCATTTAAGTATATGGAAAAGTCATTCCTTTGTGAACAAGGAAATTTTATCCCTCTGTTGATAGTCATAGAGATGTAGATCTGCCAATTTAGTCAATTTTCCTTGTTGAATTCTCTAAAGTTATCTCTGAATATAATTCTCTTCAACACACCATTTTTCATGATTAAATTCAGCGTCTTGGTCTTTGAATCAATGTTAAGATTATTTGGTAAGTCCACATTTGATTGTGAATGTTGTTCTTATTGTGAAGTATACATGGTGGTTGGAATGGGAACCCTTGATGTAGAAGCCCTTGACGAATGTCTATCAAATTGTGGTCTTCTAGCATGTCCCTTTGATTCATAAATTTTGATTTTATCAGCTTTGATCATCATCATTAGAGATAAATAATCAATACCTTCTTCGGAAATAGTTTGTATCAAATCAATTGTTTCTCTATCCATTTTCTCTTTTGATGGTGATTGTGGCTTATAGTACATAAGGCTTTTAGGAATGAAATTGGGAGGACTTGGTTGTTTGGGCATTGACTTAGCCTTTTGAATTTACTTACTCACCTTAATTGAATAACTCCAACTCTCTTTCAAATAATTCCTTCAGTTGAGACTTTCCAAGATTGTCAACAACTCCCATAGGCATCCCCTTTTTCAACATAAATTGCCTCAAAATGTTTATTTTCTCTTCATATTCCCAAGGCTTTTCATTTTCACGTTGTTCAGGTTAAATTGGTTTAGATTCAATTTGTGGAGTAGAGGAGGGAGTTGCTTATGTTTCATCAATTGTCTTTTGAGCCCTCAACTCCTCCTTATACGTGTTCAGTTCCAAGTCATAGAGCCTCTTTCTCTGAGTTCCTGATAATTTTTTAAGGTCAGCATAAGCACCCCTTGTAGTCATAACTCTTTCAAGCAATTTTTCTTGATCATAATCAAGAACACTCTTCTTTAATTTTTCTTCTCTTGCTCTTGTTTTATCTGCCAATCTCTTTCTTTCTCTGTCTTCCTTCTCTTTCTCTTCCTTATCTTTTATTTTTCTTTGTATCTTGTGTTTGGCAGTTATCTTTTCTTCATCATGCACTCTCTCTGATAGTAAGTTGAACTTTGCTTCTACATCCTTTTTGGACATTAATTCAACTTGCTCAAAATCAAAACCATTTTCCACTAGACAGCCTGCCTCCCCCCACCCAAATTTTCTCATAACTTTTGATTTCCTTTCCAGTTTTTCTTTAATTCCCAATTCAACCCTTTTCTTATCTCTTTCTTATTCTTTGGCCTTTTGGGGCTTTGCTTAAACTGTCAATCTCTTCAAATAACATCTTGTTCAATTGTTTTTCTGAGTAGGTGCATTGTCTTATATAAAAGACGTGTAATTCAAGTATCTTCTTTTTCTCTTCTCTTTTCTTTCTTTCAGCCTCTCTTCTCTTTCCCAACAGATGGTCAAGATCTTCATCACTGTGATTCTTGATTACATCATACTCCATTCCATGCCTTAATAGTGCAATGATCTTTGGATCTTGCCTTCTTAACTCTTCCATCCTAGCTACAATATTTTCAATATGTGTATAAGTTAAAATGATTTGAGGTGAATCCTGTTCATCCTATTTTTCCTTCTCTCTTTCACCTTCTTCATCCTCTTCAAGATCACTTAGATCTTCTAATGCCCCCATTTGAGGTTCATTGAGATCTACACTGTCATTAAGTTTATATTCTTCAGGTTTAACCACTTAAAGTGGAATGGAATGTATGGGTTCTTCATTTATCTTTTCCTTTTCTTTCTCCTGATTCACATTTTCTCTTTGAACTTTCTTTTTCTTGGTGGTTTTGTTAAAATCAGGAATATTCTGTCCAAATCTCTTCATCTTTCTTGCATATTTGACCAACTCAACTGGCTATTCTTTTTCCGCACTTTGTATTCTTTCCAATAATCCTAAACTACTTTATGAGACACATTATTAACAAGCTCATCTTGGATTCTTTTCTCATCTAAATCAACAACCAGTTGTTTATACGTATTCTCTTCAATATTTGGTTTAGTAACTAGTGTTGTTTCAACATTTTCTTCAACTATATTATTCTTTTTAGTCTGAAGTTTTTGCACCACCATAGTTAGAGACTTTTCTGCATCTTCATTTGTTTAAATTTCAAGAGTCATTAAACTTCTTGGTCAAGCTCATCTTCTTCCATCCTCAATTACTTTTGAATTTCAATTTATTCTAACAAGATTCCCTAGTCATAAATCTCCTTTTTAGGTAACATGTAGTTCATGAACTCCCTGTCAAACATCTGTTTCACTAATTGGGCGTGTAAGAGTTTTGCCTTCAATGCAGAATCATCCTTATCAAGGAATTGGTTATTAGATCTAGTGTTTTTCTTCTTTAGAGGTTGCAACTGGCTCTCATCCTCAGCCACTGCCTTTCCTTTCAGTTCCATCTTTTCTTCATCTTTATTTTTGGTTTTGGATGGACCAACCTCTTTCGTCACTGGAGTTGGCATTTCTATAGTATCTCTGTATAAGTCTTCCAACTCTTCATCCAATCCTTCTAAGTCACAATTAAAGAATCAATCACTTCAAAGTATCCATACAAAATATCATGGTCTGAATCACTTTCAGTCATTTCAGTAGCACCTTGATCCATCTCCACATTTTCCACACACTCCTCAACTACATTCTCCTCATTCTCCAAATTTTCATAAATAATCATTTCATCAATCTCTCTCTCTCTCTCTTCCTCCACAACATCATTATCCATAATTTCATTTTCCCTCTCAAGTTCTTCCTCATTCTCATTACTCTCGTCATATGTCATTCCAATCATGTTCAAATCATTTTCAGCAACATGAACACTCTCCCACTTTTTTGGTGCATCTGAGGTCTTCTCAATCTCAAACTTCAGGGATTGAATTTTCTTTTAGGGCATCTTGTAGTAGGTTTTCCAATTCAGTGTTTCTTGCCCTCAAATGAGAATTCTCCATTAATAGATCAGAGTATCTTGTCAAAAGGTTCATTCTAGGGGATAGGGATGGTGATGATCAAAGTTAAAAGGTTCTGGTTAAAAGGTTTGTGGAGTTTGGGTTTGAGTTTGATTGATAAGCCTTTGAATAATGGGTGAGCTTTGGTGTGGTAGACGGTTTTGGGTTTGGACTAGAGGAGTTGGGCTTGGTTTTGGGGAAGATGATGATGAGGAATGGTCTATTTGGGCATTGTCTAGGGAGTAGGATTAGGATTGGATTGGGGAATCTAGTTGGTTTATTTGGTAGGCTGTAAGGAATTTTGGGACATATGGTTCAACTGATATTGGGCCAGAATGTATTGGTTCAGGAATATAAGGTTCATTGGTTTGGACTTGGAGTGATGAATGCGGTGGGGAAGTTATATATGGTTCATGGGTTTGGGTTTGGATTGGTGAGTGTGGTGGGGAAGGAATATATTGTTCATGGGTTTGCTCTGGATATATGGATGGTGTTAGATTTGTTAAATGTTGGATCACATCTTCTACTACAACATCATAAACCACTTCATCATCAACCAGTGCTTATACATCAGCCACATCTTCTTCAATAACCAACTCATCACCATGTCCATCACCATGATCATCACCATTGTCATAATCGGAATCACTTTTAGCATCCTAATAACTTTCCTCATCACTCTCCTTATCACTGCTCATCACAGGTGAAGCGGCAACCTCTATTACTTTAATATCATTGTTCACCAACCTAGATAAAATATCAAATTCTACCTCCGGATTGAATTAAATTGTGCTCCCAACCAACTGATTCTTCTGTATACATTTGGATCTTGGAGAACAAGTGTAGCACCAATATTAGGTAATTCCAGATGTAACCCATTAAAGATAAGTTGTAGGAATCTTTGGTACATGAGGTATTTATCAGCCTCTCTCTTCCTTAAATTGATCACCATACCCTTAAAAATCATCTATGAAAAATTGAACGGTTAATCAAATAGAATAACCACGGTAGCTGTTGCCAACTTCTTGCTCAACAACGTCCATGTTCCCTTTCTCAAAGACATACTCTGAATAAAATGATGGATTAAGAATCGGTAGATATTGGAAACATTCCTTTTGAAATTGCCTTTCGTTATTATTTCTTTGATAGCCCATGGTCTCTTGAAAGACCCTCAACAATATTTGCTGCGAATATGAAAGTTGTTAAGCAAAGTCAACATTTCAATGTAGGCTTGTGCGAATAAGTTGCTATGTTATTTCTATTCCAATGCCAAGCACAGATGCTTCCAGTCTTGTGCTGAGCCCTAGAAATCCGTGTGCTGATTTCTATAAATGATGGGGTTCTCTGTCATATGACATTCCAATCATGTTCAAATCATTCTCAGCAACATGAACATTCTCCCACTTTTTTGGTGCATCTGAGTCTTCTCAACCTCAAACTTTAGGGATTGAATTTTCTTTTAGGGCATCTTGTAGTAGGTTTTCCAATTCAGTGTTTCTTGCCCTCAAATGAGAATTCTCCATTAATAGATCAGAGTATCTTGTCAAAAGGTTCATTCTAGGGGATAGGTATGGTGAAAGATCAAAGTTAAAAGGTTATGGTTAAAAGGTTTGTGGAGTTTGGGTTTGAGTTTGATCGATAAGCCTTTGAATAATGGGTGAGCTTTGGTGTGGTAGACGGTTTTGGGTTTGGACTAGAGGATTTTGGCTTGGGTTTGGGGAAGATGATGATGAGGAGTGGTCTATTTGGGCATTGTCTAGGGAGTAGGATTAGGATTGGATTGGGGAATCTAGTTAGTTTATTTGGTAGGCTTTAAGGAATTCTGGGACATATGGTTCAACTGATATTGGTCCAGAATGTATTGGTTCAGGAATATAAGGTTCATTTGTTTGTACATAGAGTGATGAATGTGGTGGGGAAGTTATATATGGTTCATGGGTTTGGGTTTGGATTGGTGAGTGTGGTGGGGAAGGAATATATGGTTCATGGGTTTGCTCTGGATATATGTGTGGTGTTAGATTTGTTACATGTTGGATCACATCTTCTACTACAACATCATAAACCACTTCATCATCAACCAGTGCTTGTACATCAGCAATATTTTCTTCAATAACCAACTCATCACCATGTCAATCAGCATGATCATCACCATTGTCATAATCGGAATCACTTTTAGCATCCTAATAACTTTCCTCATCACTCTCCTTATCACTGCTCATCACAGGTGAAGCGGAACCTCCATTACTTTAATATAATTGTTCACCAACCTAGATAAAATATCAAATTCTACCTCCGGATTGAATTAAATTGTGCTCCCAACCGACTGATTCTTCTGTATACATTTGGATCTTGGAGAACAAGTGTAGCACCAATATTAGGTAATTCCAGATGTAACCCATTAAAGATAAGTTGTAGGAATCTTGGGTACATGAGGTATTTATCAGCTTCTCTCTTCCTTAAATTGATCACCATACCCTTAAAAATCATCTATGAAAAGTTGAACGGTTAATCAAATAGAATAACCACGGTAGCTGTTGCCAACTTCTTGCTCAACAACGTCCATGTTCCCTTTCTCAAAGACATACTCTGAATAAAATGATGGAATAAGAATCGGTAGATATTGGAAACATTCCTTTTGAAATTGCCTTTCTTTAATTTTTCTTTGATAGCCCATGGTCTCTTGAAAGACCCTCAACAATATTTGCTACGAATATGAAAGTTGTTCAGCAAAGTCAACATTTCAATGTAGGCTTGTGCGAATAAGTTGCTATGTTATTTCTATTCCTATGCCAAGCACAGATGCTTCCAGTCTTGTGCTGAGCCCTAGAAATCCGTGTGCTGATTTCTATAATTGATGGGGTTCTCTGTTAGAGCAAATCACAAATTCGAGCGATTCAACCAGTTTATCATAAGTTCCAGCGGTTTATTTTCCTTTGTAATTTGGAGAAAAGCACACATGTTGTGCTTAGGCTTGAGTTTATGTGCCATTGCTGCACACGCACAAACAACCACACATTCACTGTAAAACTTAGTCAATTGAACATATTTTGAACATACATGTAGAAATCATTGAAGAAGAAAGCATAAAAAGATTGTCTTTATGAACATGTTATTTAACAATTGAGAACCTACACATAAAACATAGACGTTAGTAATACTGAAAATTAAAGTCCTAAACCCAGTTAATGAGTGTCGGAATTATAGTAAATGATAAGATTCAAAGCGATTAAGCAACAAAAAAAGCACGAGAAAAGTGTAATAGTGTAAAGAGGGAAAAATGAATGAATGTTTTCTAAGTCCCCTTTTTATATTGTATCCTTTGTGTTTGAAAGTGGGTTTTTTTTTGTTTTTTGTCTTTTAGTACATGAATACTGCCAAAAACCTAGTTTTCAAATTTTCAAACACAAAGTATGCTCGAGCAAGGCATTATACCAAAGTTTGCTCGAATATAAAGTATACTCGTAAAGAAGTATACTTGCTCTTTTTATTAGAAATACACTAAGTGAGAAAATCAAAGAAGTATACTCGAATATACAAGATTGCTCGAGAAATTAATCTTAAGCATCAAAATCAAGTATATATGTTCAAGTAGACTACTTTGCTCGTGATAAATAAAGTTCTCAATAAAATAACTTAACAATATTCCAAAATGTCAATCTATTCTCGAATATTACTTTACTCGAAAATCAACGTAATCAATTAAAGAGTTAACTTTGTTCATAGATATACTACCAAATATATTCGAAGGATAAATTTTACTCGAATTATAACAAGTTTACTCGATAACTTTCAAACAAATCGTGTATGCTTGAGAACCCTTAGTTCATCACGAAGCATAAAGTGTACTCGATATAACAAAAGTTACTCGAAAACACTTCAAATATATCAAGTATGCTTGAAGGCACTTAGAATGTCAAATCTTAACCTAAAATTGTACTCGAAGCATAAAGTGTACTCGAGATCACATAGTTTACTCTAAAACACTTATATTTCACATCAAAACAGTCAAGAATACTCAAAATCACAATCACTTCAAATTATTTAGCAAGTATACTCGAAGGAGATGAATCATAGCTTTTTAAGTGAAAGACCGAAAGACCCCATTGGTCCAACTCAAATTTATTATTAATCTTTGTTTTATTTTAGTTCCGGTACAACAATACGTAACTGAAATACCGAATCCGCGTTGACTTACGCCCCAACACTTGCGACTAGAGGTGGCCATGTGAATGAGTTGGGTTGGATTTGGTTGATGATTTAGAATGGGGTATGAGTCAAGTTAGGTATGAGTCATGATGAATTTTTAAAATAAAGGGTTAGGATGGGTATGGGTCAATATGGGTAAAGTTAACCAATCTTGACCCAAGTAAAGGTACAATACAAAGGGTTTCAATAGCCCTTATTAAATTCAGAAAAGTTGATAAACAAATATTACCTCAAATTATAAATAACAAAAATGCAAAATGTTTCCCCGTAATATTAGTTCATAAAAAACCCGGTGTTGTATCTGTTCATGTTCGATTTTTCGTTTTTTTCAATTCGGTTATTTTTTTATGTTGGGTCAGTATCGGTATCTGCTCGGTTTCAATAATATTTGTTCGATTTATCGATTTCTATTCGGTTTCATCAGTTTTGTTTGAAATAAAATTGGATGGGGCTTGTTTTAGTCCATTATAACCCATAAACAAACCCACTATAACCCATAACCAAAAGTCACTCGCATTTCGCCAACCCATCTTGACCTTTTTGGAAAATTCATTTTAATCTATCCTAACCAATTACAATTTTAAAAGTTATGCATATTGACCCAAAACAACACTTTTGGATTTGTTTTGTCATCCATACTTGCGACCGACAACGTTTGGTTTTACCATTGCCCTTGTTTTACCGACTTGCCCCGGTGCAACGCGCCGAATAAAACACTAATTTTAAAATATTTTGGATTTTAATACTTTGTTTTATAAACTTAGTTGGCATAAAATTCAAGTATGTAGTAATTTGAAATTAAAATTAAAATGAAATAAAATTTATTATTTTTTTTATGAATTCGAATTACAACTCAAATATAACTAATTCTTATATTGAGGTTGAGTATAAACTAGGTAATATATGTGAGACATAGTACATTTAAATTGATTATACCCGGTTATATTAGAATAGAGTCAATACTCGAATTCTAAGAATGCTATTAATTAAGTCCTAGTCAAGTCTGACATGAAGGGTAACCCTATTTACTTAGCTGTTTTTATATTAAGTTATTTTTAATTAGATATTTTATTTCCCTCAAGTCTCAAAATTTCCCCATTTTTTCCATAGTTTCCCTCCATTTTTATTTGTTATCCTAATCCTCATTTACAAAATTCCATGACAAAATCATATCACTTAAAATTCTCCGCTCCCAAATGGGAAATGGTGGGATTTCACCATTCTTAATTTATGCTCTAAAATAAAAATCGCTAATCTCCGCGTTCATAAAACCAATATGAACGATTTCAACCAATATCGAGTTTTGATGTTCTTCTGATATTTTTACTTTCATTTTCGGTTTAAATCGGATTCGAAACACTCGATTTCAACCCCAAATTTCAGCACTATTGTATAGTAAAAAGGGAGGTTTGATTTAGATTTTTAGACTCGATTATTGTTCTCTACCTTCTTCCTCTTATGCCTTAGCGGTTGTTGTGGGGTGCTAGATGGGGGATGAGCAACCCGTAGTTGCTCCCCTCCTTCCAGTGTGAGGGGTTTGGTCTTTCATTCTTACTCTAACTCATCTTGAGTCGGGGTCTTTAGGGGTCCGTTGTCTTTTTTGATTTGTTTTATGTTCTCGTGTGTACATGGCTACCATAAAAAGAATTCGAAACGTTGATACAGGAGGGCTTGGTCCTAGCTCAACTTACGGTTTAAGGCCAAGCCCATTTAAGCATTTCCACGAATGTAAGGATGGTAGACCTGGGTCCTCGGGGTTTTTTCGCCTACTTGAGCACATGCAAAGTACCCATTTCAAAACAGATACTCGGAAGAACGTTTTAGAAGATGCTATCTCCAAGGATTTGGACCTTTTTATAGATGTTGGGGAAGCCCTTCAGGCGGGGGATAAATGGTTATGTGGGAGGTGCATGAAGTTGCATGCCCTTAGCAGGGGGTGCAAGCATGCTGATGGTGTCTATTCTTTTTCTGTAGATTCTGGAGATGCTGGAGAATTTATCGTTGGGATCCAGAAACCTAATCGTGTGTCTATGGATAGGGACCCAGGTCCGTTTGTAGGAGTGGTTGGGGATGTATCCCTTTTTGAACGGGTTTTCTCCCTTCACAATCAAACGGTTAAGAGCATCCCCCCAAGTTGTCGTTTGGCGTTTTCTCAGACTTTGGCATGCGCTTTACGCAAGGTAGTGGATTCACCAGGCTTGATTGAGAATTTGGTCAAATTACTATTGTTGCCGTGTTGTACTTTAAGGGTGGTGAAACCTTCCACTAGGCAGGAACGCAGGTCAGGGAATCGAAAGTCTTTGCAATGTAGTAGCATTCAGCAAGCACTTGCGCTGTGGAAAGATGGATCTGGTTTTGCTGACTTGGTTCATTCTCTCTTTGATAACGTGGGGGGAAGAACTTTTATTAAAAGAGAGGTGGGAGGGAGGAGGGTTCTAAAAACAGCCTAAATATTAAGCAATGTCTCAGGTAAGTCAGGGATGGTCATTTCACAGCTGCAGTCAAGGTATTATGCTTAAGTGGGGTTGCCCCTCTCTGAGATTCAACCATGAAAGCCCTCATTGATAAACACCCAGTGGTGCCGCCTCCGTCCTTGCCTTCTAGCTCTGGCGCCCTACCTACTCTGTCTGTGGATAGGGACTATGTGCTTAGATGTATCCGATCATTTCCTAAAGGGCTAGGGGGTCTGTGCCCCAAGGTGCTCGCTGAGTTTATTGCTTCGGCCCTCCTTACCCCTTTATTAAAGCCGGATAATGGAATTCGTCCCATTGCTGTGGGGGCTATCTAGCGTAGGTTGGTTTCTAAAGTAGCTTTGAAGATGGTTGGGAAAGAAAATGACTCAATATTTAGGGGACTTTCAGTTTGGGGTAGGGAACCCTAATGGGGCAGAGGTGGTGCTTCACAGCACGAACCGGTTTCTTAACTCCTTTCACGCGGACGGTTCTTTAACTATGCTTACCGTGGACTTCTCCAACGCCTTCAATATGGTCGACCGCACAGCCCTTCTCTGGGAGGTTCATCATCATAGCCCCTCTATCTATCTATGGGTCCAGTTCCTTTATGCCCAGCCGGCTAGGTTGTACGTTGGTGATGACTGTATAGGGGCTACTACTAGGGTTCAGCAGGGAGACCCCCTTGGCCCCTCCTTTTTGCCTTAGCATTACACCCTCTTGTTCTCCAGGTACAAAATGACTGTAACCTCCTATTTCATGCTTGGTACTTGGATGATGGAACTATAATTGGTGGTACCAATGAAGTCGCTAAAGCCCTAGACTTTATCAGATCGGAAGGGCCATCATTGGAGCTGCAACTTATTATTAAGAAAACCGGGGTTTTTTGTCCAGCGTGTAATGGGGTGAAAGTCAAAGATGGGCTTTTCCCTAGTGGGATTGGTAGACCAGAGAGAGGTGTAAAGCTCCTTGGAGGGGCTGTTAGTCGAGATCCCTTCTTTATTAAGGAGTTGGCGAGGCGGAGAGCATCTCGTGCGGTTGATCTTATGAAACTCTTACCTTGCCTTATGGATCCCCATATCGAATTCCTCCTGCTTAGGTCTTGCATGGGGGTTGCTAAGTTGCTTTTGGGGTTACGAACATGCCAACCCCATATGATGGATGATACGGTATCCTGCTTTGATAAGGGGCTTCGAGAAGCCATCGAAGACATAGTTGTATGTGGTGGCCCGTTCTTTGGTTATCTTCAGTGGCGACTTGCATCTTTACCGATGCGCTTGGGGGGTTTAGGCCTTCTTACGGCTCATGATGTTGGGGTTTACGCTTTTGTAGCGTCGAGGGCTCAGTCTTGGAAGCTATAAAATCACATCTTAAGGAATAGCGGAATTGTCGACCTGGACTCAGACTACGTGTAGGCCCCGGAACGCCTAAATGGCGCTCTCCCAGACTTTGACATTGGCGGTTTCTCTAATAAGGACACCGCCCCACCAAAGCCTCAAAAAACTTTGGCGAATGCCCTTTTTGGCAAAATCGCTCAGAGCCTGGGAGAAGTTTTTGATTTGTCCCCGCGACAGAAGGCAGTTATTGAATGCTTACAAGGTCCTCATGCCCAAGATTTTCTGACCGTTATCCCGATCGATGGCTTGGGCCAAAGCATGTCTGCGGTCGAGTATAGGGCCATTCATAAGTACCGTTTGATGGTCCCAATGTACCTAGAAGACGAAACACGTCCGATCTGCCGTAAGGCTTGCCTGGATAAATTCGGAGAGCATGCGGTTCATTGCAAGGAGATGCCTGGGTTCAAATACCGACATGATTGGGTGCGAGACGTTATTTGGGACATCTTAAGGCAAGCTGGGATATCAGCTAAAAAGGAAGCCCCCATAAACTTCCTTACAGTCCCCACGGAAGCGAGATCCACTCTACGAACGGCAGATTTGCTCGTCTTTGGTTGGGCCGGGGGAAAACATGCTTGTGTTGACCTCACAGGGGTATCTCCTTTAGCTGGTTTGAGGGATAATGGGTTTGTAGCTGGGCAAGCAATGAAAAGGGCTGAAACGAAGAGGTGGAGAAACATGCTAAAGCCTGCGAAGAGAACGAACATGTTTTTGTCCCTCTGGCTTTTGATACCTTTGGATCCTTGGCACCGAAAGCTATCCGTTTCCTAACCAGGGTCCAACGAGTTGTGCATAACAATGTGTCGACTCCAAAGGGGCAGTGGTATGTCTTTAGCAGGTTAGGGTTTGCAATTCAGAAAAGGGTGGCGGCGCAGCTTGTTGCCTGCCTACCTGCAATGTTGATGTAATATCTATGCTTATTTTTAATGCAATGGAAACGAATTTATAAAATAAAAATTAAACTTCTTGATTTTAACATGTAATCTTCGATTAAAAAAATTATATTATTTCAATAGTACCTATAGTTTAATCTAAACAACTCATGAGGTATCATTTAAGCTTTAAAGGAATATTTGGGAACGTTGCTGGCAATTTTTAACTCGTTTCCTTTTAAGTTATATTTGCGATTTTTAACTCGTTTCCTTTTAAGTTACATTTTTATCACTACATCCATTTGACCGACTGAAAAAACATAATTGTGGTCCATAATTGTGATTGATTCGAGTTTGATCAGTTTGGTTTGTAAGGATGGTGGTACATATACACAATAGGACCTTCCTTCGAAGCACAGTAACAATGAAATCCATGGAGTGGCTAGCAGAAACATTTGTGAGTTAATCTAGGTGATTGATTACAAGTTTTACGACACAAAGTGACAATATAACTAAATGTAATTAAAAATGTGTGTCACGCAAACATGCCACACATAAAGTGATTAAAATCCTAAAGTAACGTGACGCAAATGTTAAATGTCATTAAAAATGTTGCCAAAAAACTATGACATACACAAGGACCATTAAACACCCAAAATTTTAGTGACACAAAGACTAAATGACACTAAAAGTGTGTGCCAACTAAATATGTCATACATAAAGTGCCATTAAAACCTAAATTTAGTAGCATAAATGTTAAACGCCTCTAAAAGTGTATGTCGGAAAAATGTGGCATACACAAGTGCCATTAAAACCTAAAATTGTTGCACAAAAACTAAATACCATTAACAACATGTGCCACTAAATGACATTTTTTTGTAGTGTTAGAACTATAATATCCAAGTGTTAAGTGTCATATTAAGTTATGTAACATTCGTTACTTTTCAAATCCGAAACTCGACCCGTTTAATTTCTTTTGCCTCATTTATTATTCGAACGGTCGTTACTAAATAAATTCATGCCCTCGTTTAAGGATACAAATTTCGTTTATTTATTTGTTAATAATAACTATGAACAATATACTATAATACCCCCTAACTAACTTATTACTACTTTTGAATCCACACCTATAGAGCTGGGACTAAATTGTAAAATATCCAAACCCATTTTCCCTCCCTTATCTCTTTCCCGTCGTCACCAGCCGACCCCCTCCCAGGGTGATATTGATCCATATAATCTGCCGGAAATAATGGAATTGACCTTGTATAAATGTTAAGTGATCAAAACGCGTCCAAATCAAACCTTAATTGTGTTAATCGACAACTAATTGACAGCTCAATGACAAGAAACGAACCGCAGACCAATTGATTCCTAAAACACTATATAAACTCTTTTATATTTCAATTAAACTCGTCCACAGCTCACTCAAGCTATCACCAACCTTTACCCCATAATTAATTTGTTTATCGTGACCTATTGATATCTCGTTCATCACCATCCTTGGCCAACCATGTTTCTTCCTCGTTCTCCCTCTTATGTTCATCATACAAGGTAATTAAACATATGGTTTCGACCGTGATTGCAAGAGGATCAAAACCCCTAATCTTGTTTTATTAATTGTAACAGATTGAATCAAATTGGATTTAGGGTTTATATTATCAATTTTGGGATAAACAGTTTATGTATATTAATCTTTGAAACTGGTTATGTTTGAACGTCGCCTTAAATGGTCTGCTGGTAACACTTGTGTGTTTGGGGGCGGAGGTCGCAGGTTCGACCCTCCCACACCCTGTTTTTTTGGAAATATTATCTTTTTAATCTTTTTAATTAATAACTCATTATATTAATGATAATAATGATTAAACAAGATTGTTTCACTTAAAACCGACCTTTTAATACTCGTTAATTCACATTTTCGTTCATATATATATTATTCTAAGGCACATTTTCATTCATATATATAGAGAGATACATAACTGAGAAAAAAACTAACGTTTTAATATATATATATATATATATATATATATATAAATCAAGTAATCTTATTTATAAAACTAAAAATAATATTTTATGTTTTCTTAAATCGAAATGATAGTTTAATAATAAATCCTTATACATATAATGTCAATATAATATCTCTTTGTTATTAATTATCTAGTTAAATCATGAACTTAACGAGTCCGTTTACTATTGTTTTCTCATAGGCTTCTGTATGTGAAAATTGCCTTTTAGCCACACATGTGGTCTGGGCGATTTGCCACACTTCGGCTTAAATGTGTGGCTAAAAGGTCATTGACCACGTTTGAAAACCTTCCAGACTAGTTTTGGCCACACATGTTTTTCTTCATGTAACCATTCTATACCTACTCAGGTACTTTTCGCCACACTTTGAAAAAACACTGTGACATAATCTAGCCACATTATAAAAATGTGTGGCGAAATGTGACCTACAGTCATAGTTTGTTTGATCTTTGATACATGTGACCAAAAACACATGTATTAGCCACACTTTGAGGGAAAACTGTAACATTTAACTAGCCACATATTTTAATAGTTTGACCAAATGTAGCGAATGGCTACTGTATTGATAAGAGATGTGTCTAAAAGGTAAAAGATATAGCCACTTATATTATGTTGTGTGACCTAATGTCACATTTGTTAGCCACATTTTTAATAATGTGGAGAAATATGACGAACAACCATTGTATTTATTAGTAATGCGGCTAAAACGCTTAAAATATATGGCCACTTATACAAGGTTGTGTGACCAAAGAGTAGTTTAGTTTTATTTTTCCTAAGTTTTTTATTGTCACTGATACACTTATTATGTGTGGCTATAAGTTATAAATGGTCACACTTAAATATTTTTTAAGTGTGTCCAAATGTAATTATTGACCACTAATACAAAGTTGAGTGACCAAAGAGTAGTTTAGTTTTATTTTTCCTATGTTTTTTATTGTCACGGATAACTTATTATGTGTGGCTATAAGTGATAAATAGTCACAATAAAATATTTTTAAGTGTGTCCAAACGTAATTAACGGCCACACGGTGAATTGACGAGTGGCTAAGTAATCATTGTCTTTCCAGTTTCCTTGTGCCGCCAATTTCAAGTTGTTAGGGAGATGTACCGGTTTCCGATGATGGTGTTTAAATACCACTCATGGTTTCCTATTTCCACCACATCGCCACCAATATTCACAATAACAATCTACCCATCGCCTTCACCATCTTCTTCACCAGCAAATCACATCCGAAAATATTATGGCGCCTGCAAACTGGATTGTACGAGAACAGGGTGATGCTCCACCCATCTACTATGACCCCACCTTCTTCACAATTGTTTTCCACTTTGATTCCAGCGCCGTCCGGAAGAATCAACGTGTGAGGTATGCTGACTATGTCAACCCTATAACCTTCTGGTACCAACAAATTAACCGGATGGTTAGGTTTCTTGGGTACACCACTGCTGATTAATACAGCATTGTGATGGAAGCCCGGGGCATCGAGGTCGCCTGGATCGAGTTGAACGGAATCGAGGACTTCAAGGTTGTGACCACTTATGGGACATTCCGTACTGAGGTGTACCTTCTCCAACAAAGGCTAAAGGACTCCACCTACACCTCGGACGGCATGTGGGAGAGGACCATGCCCTCTCTTACTCCAGAAGAGAATCCGATGGATGTAGATTCAGATATGGAATCTGATGGTAGGACTTAGCTAGTAATAATTTGTAATTACTTTTTTTATATTATTGTAATGTAAATAAATTATTAACTATAAATATAATTAATTTATTTTGGTTATTCTATTAACTGTGTTGATGATACTACATGTATTTTATATTTGTTGCTTATTTGGTTTCAACATTACACTTGATGTTTGAATGTGTGTATTTAGTTAATGTCTTTACGTTTGAATTTAACCAGATGAAATATACTAGGGGTGCTAACGAGCCGAGTTACTCGCGAGCTACTCGAGATCGGCTCGTGAAAAATCTCTAATAGATATAGTAATAGTATTAAAACAACAACCAATATTTCTAGTAAGCGTATTTAAACCGTAATAGATATAGTAATAGTATTAAAGACGACCAATAGTTCTAGTAAGCGTATTTAAAGCGTAATACATATAGTAATAGTATTAAAACAACCAATTTTTCTAGTAAGTGTATTTAAAGCGTAATAGATATAGTAATAGTATTAAAACAACCAATATTTCTAGTAAGCGTTTTTAAGTGTACTAGATATAGTTTTTTTATTTTAATTAACTTTAATGTAGGCTATCATTACATAAATATATTTCCAAGATTTTTGACAGGTAATATGCAGTTACTCAACAACTAACTATTTTGACTTTAATGACTGCAATAAAACTTCTGACAGAAATTTATAACGCTTATATATATGTTATGTGAATTCCAAACTTGACCAAGCAGAAAACATCTAAGGTTTCCACAGATCTTAAACTTCCCAAAGGTCTTAAATTTTGATAAAATCCCTTCCAAAACTCGCTGCCATCACCAGATCTTAAATTAGGTTACTGGTGATGGCATTGAGTGTGTAAGGGTTTTTTCAAAACTGAATTTTTTTTTGTTGAAAGGCTTCTTCAAAGTCTAAGACCCACAGATGCTTTGGTCAAAGATCTAAGTATGGAGTGTACAATTTTGGTATGCAGGTTAGTGAAAAGAAGGGCATAATGGTCTATTTTTTTATAAAATGAGTTGATAATGTTTTGCAGGAAAACCAGCTGTTGAAAGTAAGTTGAATTAGAAGCAGAAGAACAATATGAACAAATAGTGCAAGAAACAAAACCACCAGGTGGAGAAATGACGACTATCACAACATGGAAATAGAATGGATTAACTGTAACAACATGATGTTGTATTTTATATTTGTTGACTATTTGGTTTCAGCGTTACACTTGATGTTTGAATGTGTGTATTTAGTTAATGTCTGTTTGAACTTAATGACTGAGACTTTAATGAAATGAATTCAAGGAACCGGCCTGTATAAGTAGTAATAGTATTAAAAACAACCAATATTTGTTTACTTTGAATTAATAAGTACAAAGTAAAGACTGTAAACATTATTGACATCTAACTAGGCGAACAAACTACTGTATCAATCTCCATTACGAATAGTGGTAGGCTTTTTCCCGGGCCTCCGTAATCATCCGGGGACTCATTACGAAGCAGTTGATTTGGTTGTACAAACGGCAATGTATTACCCTCATGAGGGAAAGTTACAGAACTAAATTCCTCATCGACCTTATCATACGAATGCTTATAACTCTTGGGTGGAGTCATTAGGACAACATGTTTTTTTCTATCCAGCTGATCTTGAACATAAAACACCTGGCGTGCTTGAGAGGCCAATATGAACGGATTATCCTTGTGGCCAAATTTGTTTAGGTCGATCGACGTGTAACCAAAAATATCATTTTTGACATGTTTACGGTCAACCCATGGGCACATGAAGACCATAATTCTTTTAGTATGATAATCTAGGACACATATCTCTTTCAAAACCCCAAAATAAAAGTTTTGTCCATAGGTCACCATGATTTTTTTGATGTTTATGTCATCCGCCTCTACACCAACCCCGCTATTCTGGTAAACTCTACCATCATGAGATTTTGTACGAAATTCAAAACCGTTGATGTCGTATGAGTCGTATATGTATACGTTGCGGTGTGCTCCGTCTGCAATCAACTTTTCGGTTTCCGATATAGAACCTAGGGAGCCTGCTAGCTCTCTTTCAACCTGAATTTCATTACAAGGATTAGATTCTTTACGTACATTGCATAAACTATAAAAGATTTTTTAAACTTATAGAAGACTTAATAAATTGATCTACCTTGTCGCGTAACCAGTCACCAAACTTTAAAGTATGCTCCTTCTCCAGCAATGCTTGTCGTTTACCAGGCATTTGGTTTTCGAAGAGGTCTTGTGTTGTCTGCAAGTAGAAGTATAATATATTGTGAATATATATATATATATATAGGGTGAGGTTAAAATAAAAAATAGAGTGTGTCTAAAAGGTGTAAGAAGTAATCTGGTGCGTTAGATATGTTGATCTGATGGTGGATATAGAAAGTGTTTTTATTATGCGGAGTGTTTTATTATAGTTGTGATGTGTTTATTATGCGGTGTGTTTTATTAGATATAATGGTGAAAACACATTTTCTACATTTTTTAGGAAAAATCTACTTCTTATTATAACCTTGTTCAATATATATATATATATATATATATATATATATATATATATATATATATATATATATATATATATATATATATATATATATATATATATATATATATATATATATATATATATATATATATATAGGTGTGGGATCTAGAGAGAACTCCTCTTAAAGAGAGAAATAGAGAACTAGTAAAGAATTATTTTTAACTATTTAAAAAAAATTATTTTGTGATTTTTTTTCTTTCCTCTTCTAATAAGATGATATTGTTCTTAAAAAAATAAAAAATAAAAAAAATTAAACATTTTTTTAAAAAAAGCCGTCGATGTAATGCGTATGTGCATTAATGTGTATTTTATATATAAAATAATGTTTTATTGCCTATAATACAACACAAATACATTATCTAATACACACTATTGAATATATCCAAATACAACACTAATAATTGTATTCAAAATACATTATTGCATATATGTAATACAACAGTAATTCACATATGCACTATATCGATTTTTTTTAATTTTTGTATATAATATAACACTATTCGAAATATACAATACAAACAACTATATATATGCTATTCAACACTATTTCAAATATCAAAATGCACACTATTGCACATATGCATTATAAAAAAAGTCGGTGTATATATGCATTACTCGTTAATTTTTTTTTATTTTAATATTTTTTTGTGGTGAAGAATAACAACATATAAGAAGGATGAAAGAAAAAAAATTGAAAAATATTTTTTTTTAATTAAATTAAAAATATTTCATTATTAGTTCTCTAGTTTTCTCCATAAAATGGAGTTCTCTCATGATCGTCTCCATATATATATATATATATAATTTAGAGAATATATGTTAGTAATACTTATTCGAAATACGGCGCTATTTCAGGCGTATTCTGCAGCACATAGAAATGTGTTCTCTTGAAGAGATCAAGAGAAACTTCAACTGATTTAGCGCATGGGACAGGAATTGTCTCCCCATTATCATCATGCTTATCATGTGGAATACCAAAAATACTTTTGGTATTCGCTGAGAAACTCGATTGTTTCTTCAGCAATGTTCTCCTCAGCAATGCACCCTAGTTGATAAGTTTTGTTTCGCACATGCCCTTTGATAACCTTCATACACCTTTCAAAGGGATACATCCAACGAAAGCATGGTGGCCCACATAATTTTATCTCTCTAACAAGGTGCATGGTTAAGTGAACCATGACATCAAAAAATTATGAAGGAAAGTACTTCTCCAGCAGGCACAGTGTAACTATTTGCTCTTCATGCATCTTATCAAGATCTTCTACAATGATTTCTTTGCTACAAATTGACTTGAAAAA
Organism: Bidens hawaiensis; assembly: GCF_021521415.1. Classification (NCBI taxonomy): domain Eukaryota; kingdom Viridiplantae; phylum Streptophyta; class Magnoliopsida; order Asterales; family Asteraceae; genus Bidens; species Bidens hawaiensis. Next base: position 83,329 of record NW_027500271.1, read on the forward strand.
AAAAACAAAGACTAATTATAGCATTTCTCATTGGTTCTGGCATGATGGACTGTATTGCAAGGGTCAAAATTGTTGCATAAGCATGTGATAATCATGTGATTTAAGTCCTTGTAGCTTCCTTTCTTCAAGATTCACCAAACTAGAGAAGTTAGAACAATACCCTAGTGGAGACTTCAATTTATACAATGTTTCAAGAAACATGTCTTTTTCTTGTGCTGATAATGTGAAGCATGATGCAGGCAGTTCTGTATTGTTTCCTTTTGCTTTCGGTTGCAACTCCTTTTTAATCTCTAAAAACTCCAAATCCTTTCTAGCTGCCAATCCATCTTTTTCATATGGGGAATGTTCAGCAACGTCCCGACAATACTTTCTGTCACATTCTTTTCAACATGCATCAAATCAATACAATGTTGGACAGGTAAATACTTCCAATAGCTGAGCCGTTGGTACCATATGTTTAACTTCTTCCAATATGGTTGTGGCGTTGTGTTATCCCTTTTTCTCTTACTCCCACTTAGTGATTCTGATCCCTTTCCCCATTCATTCTTAATGTTTTTGACCTCGTCGTAAATCTCTTCCCCTGTCATAGGCTCTTTAGCGGTTCTCATCTCTTCTTTTCCGTTGAACGTCCTTGTTTGTTTTCTGAAAGGGTGGTCATGTGATAAGTACCTTCTGTGGGCAGGATAACTCTGCTTCTTTGTGTGATAAAGTCAAACACACTGAGTGTTTCCCTGACACACTACACAACCTTTGAATCCACTGTAAGGGCAACCACATAGTGTACAAAGAGTAGGGTAATCATTAATCTTCCATAACAGAATTGAACATAGTGTAAACATTTCTTGTTTATATGCATCATATGTTGGCTCCCCGACCTCAAATAAAGATGCTAGATCGTCAATTAAAGGCTGTAAAAATACATCAATATTGTTTCCTAGCTGTCACACCCCCGGCCAAAGGCGGAAAGCCAAGGGCGTGGACGAAGTCGCAGATTGAATAAGCCATAACACAGGTTAAGAGTCTAAATGAAATGCATACATAAATATTCAAGTTACATTGTTCAAAAGATACAAATAACACCACAATTGTCCAACAGATACTAAATCTAGTACTACGCCTTCGGTCTTCTCCTAAGGCCATCTAGAAATCCCTGTTCTTCATCTATCAGCATTACCTGAAAATATGCAGGAAAATGTCAACTACAAAAATAGTTGAGTGAGAACATAAGTTTGTGGTAAAAAGAAAAAGGGATTTCATACATAAGCATGCTAGACCAAGTTGTAGGGGTTTATATATAGGGTGTACCAGCGGCTAACCCACCACTCCTACAACTTGTTCTACCATGTTTGAGTATGATCCCGGTTTTTAGGAAAAATAGTTAGAAAAAGAACAAGCGCACCAAAATAGGTTGTAGGGGTTTATATATAGGGTGTACCAGCGGCTAACCCACCACTCCTACAGCATATTTTGTTGTGCTTTTTGGTTTATAAATCCAAAGTGAGAAGACAGATCATAAGTAAAAGCGTAGTGCGGGTACATGGATCATTACAGTTCATAATAGTGCGCGAAAAGCGTGCACGTGGGTCATTGAGTGGAGAGGAGAGTCCAGAGTTACGATGTGTGTGAGGCAACGCAATAGTTCATAATACTCGAGATAATTGCACATAACAGATAGACCAAAAGAGCAAGTAATAACACATAATACACATAAGAGGCCACGCGAGGAATACGAGACTTACATGGATTCACACAGAATCCAAGGCCGTCGAGTCAGTGTTGGTTAGATGAGCCTTACATGGGTCCCGCAGGATACCCAAAGCAGTCGAGATAGTGGCCGTAGTTCATAGAGTGACAGTGTAGGGAGCATATAGTTCATAGTACAATAACGTGTAGAGCAAACGTGTATAGTGCAACAGTTCATAAAGTAACAGTTCATAGGGCAGCAGTTCATAGTGAAGTTACAATTTATAGAGTAAGTAAAATAATTGTGATAGTGCTTACATTACATTAAGTTATAAGTGAAAGCGTGTAAAAGCAGAGAAAACAGTGTGTAAAGGTTTTGAAGTAAAGTGTTTTTGCATATTTCCACCCCGTGGTTTGATAAAGCAATACAGTTAAAAAGGGGTTATGAACTCACCTTGATCTCGGGTTAGGATGGTGCTACAATAGATCTCCTTAGCCTAGAATTGGACATATATATAAGGTTAACAACGCGTTATAAGTCTAAGAAAACGAGCTTACGCGACCTCGAGCAAAAACTAGGTTTTAAAGACGAAAACAGCTTGGTTCTGGCTTGATTCGGTCGAATAGGCACACATTCGGTCGAATCTGAGGCACACTCGATCGAACTAGACACACACTCGGTCGAACCAGCTGGAAAACTCGTTCGGTCGAACATGGCACTTGTTCGGTCGAATAGACACTCGTTCGGTCGAATACGAAACTCATTCGGTCGAATGAGGTGGAGACCATTCGGTTGCTTCCCTATTCGGTCGAATGGACTGGTTCGGTCGACCGGTTCGACCGAATGAGTCCTGAGTCGACGCCTTCAAGCCGGGCGACGGAGAAACCTACGGGATTTCGCGATTTTCATGATTTTTCACCCAAAATCGAAGTTTTTGACATGGAAATG